>NC_057806.1:580399524-580699524 GCF_018294505.1 Triticum aestivum | reverse complement strand
TTTTCTTGGATTACCGTGTGGGATGTACATACCTATGGAAATGATTGGGTTTCGATGCCTCACCCGATCGCACACGGCCCCACCCTGGGTCCCAGGAGGGCCTATCCCTGATGATTTCTGGGTTGTGTGGGGAGGACACCCTATCGCACACACTCACATGGCGACGGTTCCAAATGCCGTCACGGAAAAGGGTTAAAAACCATTTGTTTAGGACCGACGCGTACCAGTGGCTAGCCAACATGCATCTATGGTAGTAAGTATACCTACTAATAAAGCAAGGTGCGTTTCTCCAATTTTTTCATCCGTTCACCATCTTTTTTTTTCTATCCGAGGTGGTACTAAACTTTTGTCGTCGTCTGTTAGCAAAGGAAAAACGATTTCTGCAGAATTACGTGTGTGGGCCACGCGCGCTAGGGCCCAGTAAAGTCAGCCCAGTTTCCCCTGCCCACGCAACAATCAAAAATCATATTTCTCGCACAATGCGACAAATAGTTTGAGCTACGCACAGGGCACCCAAGACTCGGCGGCCCATCTTTGCTCATGTTCTGTTCCAATTTTTCTTTTTCTGTTTTTTCTCTTTGTAGTTCCTGTTTCTTTTTCATTTTTCACATTCTAAGTCTATTTTTTACTTTTCTTCTGAAATTCCAAATTTTCAAAAAATATTTGCAATTTAAATTTTTATTTAAAATTTCATAAAAAGTTACGAATTAAAAAATGTGTTCCTATTCTAAAAAATGTTTGTACTTTTTTCTCATGCCAATAGTTGTTCAAAAATTTAAAAATATTCCCATTTTTCCAAAAAAAATGTTGTTATTTTCCAAAAAATAAAGATAAAAAAAGCATTTGACAAATGTTCCAAATTCGAAAACTATTTTGTTATAGCGATATGTGCAAAATGTGAAAGTAATGTTGGCATTGAAGAAGCACATTTTATAAAATTCTTCTGAATTTTCAAAAATTGTGCATAACTTAAAAACTTTTCATATTATCTATAAAGGTTCATGTTTTTAACAAATTTATGTGAATTTCAGGAAATGTTCCGTTCAAATTTTTTGTTCTTGCTTTGTTTTAAAATCTATGGAATTTTCAAAAAACATTGTTCACGTTACCAAGTATATTCGGTAGTTCATGTTATGAATTCAAAAATTGTGTTCATTCTAAAAAATGTTTGCAATATAAATTTTGTTGTCATTCTTATTTTTTTCAGAATTTTAAAAATTATTCCAATTTTTTGGAATATATTTAGTTTTTTCGAATTTGTTGAAGATCTAAAAAATACGAGAGATTTTTTTCTATCCGAAGTGGTACTAAACTTTTGTCGTCGTCTGTTAGGAAAGGACAAACGATTTCTGCAGAATTACGTGCGTGGGCCACGCGCGCTATGACCCAGTAAAGTCAGCCCAGTTTTCCCTGCCCACGTAGCAATTAAAAATCATATTTCTCGCACAACGCGACAAATAGTTTCAGCTACGCACAGGGCACCCAAATAGTTACAATCATGCATAATAAAGTTCAGAGAATACTCAATTAAAATTCATGAATAATATGATCATAAACTCACAATTCGTCAAATCCCAACAAACATACCGCAAAAAAAGATTACAGCGGATAGAGTTCCAAGAAGATCGAGGTGAACATTGTATTGAAGGTCAAAGAGAGAAAAGCAACAATCTAGCTACTAACTATGGACATGTAGGTCTGTGGTGAACTACTCATGCATCATCGGTAGGGCAGCAATGATGATGTAGAAGCCCCCCGTGACTGATTCCCCCTCTGACAGAGTATCGAAGAAGGCCTCCAGATGGGATCATGGAAGAACAGAAACTTGCGGCTACCGAAAAAGTGTTTTGGGTGGTTCTATGTTGGTTTCCCGAATTTATAGAATTTATGGATGCGGAATTAGGTCAGATGGCGCCACGTGGGGCCCATAAGGCATCAGGGCACACACCATTTTCTTGTCGTTTCCTCACTTCTCGTATGGTCTGCTCCCGAAGCTTTGAGGGTCTCTCTTGTTCAGAAAAAAATCGTCAAAAACTTTCATAACGTGTGGACTCAACTTGGTACTAATTTCCTTGAAAATAAAACAAGCAGAAAACAGAAAGTGGCAGTAGGCACTGGGTTAATAGGTTAGTACCAAAAAATGGTATAAAATAGCATACAATTGTATATAAAACTTCCAAGATTGATACTATAATAGCATGGAACAATCAAAAATTATAGACACGTTGGAGACGTATGATACGTCTTCGACGTATCTATAATTTTTGATAGTTCCATGCCAATATTATACAACTTTCATATACTTTTGACAACTTTTTATACTATTTTTGGGGACTAACATATTGATCCAGTGCCCAGTGCCAGTTCCTATTTGTTGCATGTTTTATGTTTCGCAGAAACCCCATATCAAACGGAATCCAAACGGGATAAAAACGGCCGGAGAATATTTTTGGAATGTTTGGAAAATATGGGAAGAAGAATCCATGCGAGATGGTGCCCGAGGGGGCACGAGGCAGGGGGGCGCGCCCCTGACCCTCGTGGGCCCCTCGTAAGGCGGTTGCTGCTATTCTTTTGACGCAAGAAAGCTAATTTTCAGGAAAATATCTCGGCGAAGGTTTCAGTCCAATCGGAGTTACGGATCTCCATATATATACGAAATGGTGAAAGGGCAGAACACGAGAACGAAGAAATAGAGAGAGACAGAGAGACAGATCCAATCTCGGAGGGGCTCTTGCCCCTCCCATGCCATGGAGGCTAAGGACCAGAGGGGAAACCTGTCGTGGAATTGTCACGGCAGATGTCCTTCGTGTCAGGACTTAGTCGCGAGGCCAACACATCTATGTGGTAGCTTGAGATGGGTTGTGCGGGATGAGAGACGCGATGTTTTACCCAGGTTCGGCCCCTCACGGTGGAGGTAAAAGCCTACATCCTGCTTCATTGATATTGATGATGATGATCACGGTTACAAGAGTGCTCTATCTCGAGAGCTATTGCCTAAACCTAACTTGTCCAAGTTGTGGAACTTGTGAATCTTGTCCCTCTTGGGGTGCCCTGCCCCTCCTTACATATGTTGAAGGGGCGGTTTACATGACTAGTCCTATTAGGATTAGGATTACTCTATTATAAGTGGAGTCCTAGTCTTGCCTCCTTTGTAAGGGAATATTCCTTATGCTTTCCTCTTAATCCGGCCCACCATAATACGAGCCGACCTTCCATGAACCGTCTGCTTGGGACACCGGGTCTTGTTGCTCCTCTGCTCTGCCGGCCGGGTCATCAGTGAGTGGAGAGATCCGGGCGGGTCACTTAGTGAGTCGCCAAGTCAGGGCGGGTCACCAGTGAATCACCAAGTCCGGCTGGGTCATACTTCCGGCCGGGTCATACCGCGGGGTATATCCCCGACATTAGCCCCCAGTTTAATTTGGATTTATCCATGTTAAACTGATCCTGCAAAATAAACACAAGAACAAATTTGACAGGTTGTGATCCGAGTTAAAGATTTTTGTAAGCCGGCACCTGATCATCTTTAAGTCCCTGTCATTTCCTTCTTGATACATGCCCATGAACTCATAGAAAATCTCCTTTAGTAGATATGTTCATGTTGGGGAATGTCGTAATTTCAAAAAAATTCCTATGCACACGCAAGATCATGGTGATGCATAGCAACGAGAGCGGAGAGTGTTGTCCACATACCCTCGTAGACCGGAAGCGGAAGCGTTATCACAACGCGGTTGATGTAGTCGTACGTCTTCACGATCCAACCGATCAAGTACCGAACTTACGGCACCTCCGAGTTCATCACACGCTCAGCCCGATGAGGTCCCTCGAATTCCGATCCAGCCGAGTGTTGAGGGAGAGTTTCGTCAACACGACGGCGTGGTGACGTTGTTGATGTTCTATCAACACAGGGCTTCGCCTAAGCACCGCTACAGTATTATTGAGGTGGACTATGGTGGAGGGGGGGTACCGCACACAGCTAAGAGATCAATGATCAATTGTTGTGTCTATGGGGTGCCCCCTGCCCCCATATATAAAGGAGCAAGGGGGGGTGAGGCCGGCCATAGGAGGAGGCGCGCCGGAGGAGTCCAACTCCCACCGGGAGTAGGACTCCCCTCCTTTTTCCTAGTTGTATTAGGACTTGGGGGGGAGGAGGAGAGAGGGGAAAGGAAAGGGGGGGGGGGCGCCGCCCCCCTCCTTGTCCAATTCGGACTTGGGGGGGGGGAGGGGCGCACGGCTGCCCCTTGGCCGCCTCTCCTCTTCCTCCACTTGGGCCCATAAGGCCCAATAGCCTCCGTGGGGTTCCGGTAACCCCTCCGATACTCCGGTAAAATCACTATTTCACCCGGAACACTTCCGATATCCAAACATAGGCTCCCAATATATCAATCTTCATGTCTCGACCATTTAGAGACTCCTCGTCATGTCCGTGATCACATCTGGGACTCCGAACAACCTTCAGTACATCAAAACACATAAACTCACAATAAAACTATCATCGTAACGTTAAGCGTGCGGACCCTACGGGTTCGAGAACTATGTAGACATGACCGAGACACGTCTCTGGTCAATAACCAATAGCGGATCCTGGATGCTCATATTGGCTCCTACATATTCTACAAAGATCTTTATCGGTCAGACCGCATAACAACATATGTTGTTCCCTTTGTCATCGGTATGTTACTTTCCCGAGATTCGATCGTCGGTATCTCAATACCTAGTTCAATCTCGTTACCGGCAAGTCTCTTTACTCGTTCTGTAATACATCATCCCGCAACTAACTCATTAGTTTCCATACTTGCAAGGCTTAAGTGATGTGCATTACCGAGAGGGCCCAGAGATACCTCTCCGACAATCGGAGTGACAAATCCTAATCTCGGAATACGCCAACCCAACAAGTACCTTCGGAGACACCTGTAGAACACCTTTATAATCACCCAGTTACATTGTGACGTTTGGTAGCACACAAAGTGTTCCTCCGGTAAATGGGAGTTGCATAATCTCATAGTCATAGGAACATGTATAAGTCATGAAGAAAGCAATAGCAACATACTAAACGATCGTGTGCTAAGCTAACAGAATGGGTCATGTCAATCATATCATTCTCCTAATGATATGATCCCGTTAATCAAATGACAACTCATGTCTATGGTTAGGAAACATAACCATCTTCGATTAACGAGCTAGTCAAGTAGAGGCATACTAGTGACACTCTATTTGTCTATATATTCACACATGTATTATCTTTCCGGTTAATACAATTCTAGCATGAATAATAAACATTTATCATGCTATAAGGAAATAAATAATAACTTTATTATTGCCTCTAGGGCATATTTCCTTCAGTATCCCACCTGCACTAGAGTCAATAGTCTAGATTACACAATAGTGATTCTAACACCCATGGAGCTTTGGTGTTGATCATGTTTTGCTTGTGGAAGAGGCTTAGTCAAGGGGTCTGCAACATTCAGATCCGTATGTATCCTGCAAATTTCTATGTCTCCCACCTGGACTAAATCCCGGATGGAATTGAAGCGTCTTTTGATGTGCTTGGTTCTCTTGTGAAATCTGGATTCCTTCGCTAAGGCAATTGCTCCAGTATTGTCACAAAAGATTTTCATTGGACCCGATGCACTAGGTATGACACCTAGCACTACTGGGAAAAGGCATGCTAGTGGCGCACCAGTTTTGCCTACTAATGGCGCACTACTAGTGCGCCACTAGCATCACGCCATTAGAATTAAATTCTAATGGCGCACCACCGGTGCGCCATTAGTATCTGGTGTTCTAATGGCGCACCACGTAGTGCGCCATTAGTATAGCCCACAGTGCGCCATTAGAATGCCTCCCAGGGGCCATATGTACCCATGTGCTTTGGCATACTAATGGCGCACTAGTGGGTGATGCGCCATTAGTGTGATTATCACAGTGCGCCATGAGTGTCTTGTGTGGTGCGCCACTAGTTTGAATATTAGGGATTGTTTTTTTTTCATTTCTGATATTTTCACAGGTTACACAATATATTATTGTACAGAATTTAGACAACAACACACAGCAACAGCAGATTCATCAAATACAATAGAAGATTAGTCTCCGAATACAATTCATCATATTAGTCTCTGAATTCAAAAGACCGAACAAAGATAGAACATTACAAGTCTCGAGACCGCAAGTAGCGAGTTTGTCTTCACATTACAAGTCGATATCGATCATCTAAACTACCATCACATAGAAGAGAGTTGCGGTCATTACGATGAGCATCATCGCAATGAAACTGGTCTTCATCCGGTTCCTCCAACGCTCCCTCCTCTCTCCCGCTAGATAGTGGGCATATCTAGATTCCGCCTCCGCCCTAGTGGTGTACCCTTTGTAACTGTTACCGCTGAAACGGTGAACCTGTCTCCGACACTCCTCCCAGTCGTCGTAGACTCCGAGAACCTTACCCTTGTACACGACATATGACGACATCTCTATGCACAAGCCAAACAATAGACAATACATAAGCAATATATAAGTATGCAACAAAAGGATCGGAAGAGAAAACTAAGACATTAATAGCACGATTCATGGTCCTACTAATAAATAGCATCGATTACATCTAAGTTGAACGACTGTCCAAACCAAAGAGACATACAAGTTCATTGAAGTTTAATTACAATATGAGCCAATCAATGTTTCAGAACTACACATAGCATCACTATTGTCGACTCGACTCATGGGACCGGAGCGTGGATGAAGCCTCCGTCTGTCGTGATGGTCATGAAATCGCGGGCGTTGTCAGCCTGCATTTGTAGCGTTCCGTCTATCTCACTGTTGGACGGTTAATATCTGAGGTAGAACTGCCCCGAGGTATGAAGGACATCTCGATGGATGATGTCCGCAAACTCTGACTGGATGCAAAAGAATTCTTGTCTGATGTCCGCGTCCTGGATTGCCGACAAGCTCGCGGCCCAATCTTTGAGATTATCTGGTAGCAGAAGGTGATGATGGTCCCTTATGATCGCCCGCATGTGATGGAGGGCGTAGTAGGCATCCTTCTGACCGCCAGGCGGCTGCTTGACACAGTAGAACTTCGTATTGTGGGCGAACACGTGCTTGCCGTACTTACAAGCTACCCTGGTGAAGGTGCCTCCAGATTTGGCGTAGCCGGGGAGAACATCATCAAGAACTTTCTTGATATTTGTGTAGTCTATCTTGGAGTCACGGTTCGGGTCGAAATACGTGGTCATGGAATACTTTGGGCTTAAGAGGATGAGTGTGCAATGTGTGTCACTGCACAGAACATGGAATGTTAGAAAAAAAAGAAGGATCGAAATCTAAGAAATCATATGTTACGGGGCGGTTAAGGGATGACTTACTCAGGAAAGTAAGCCACGAGGAAGTTATCCTTATCTGGGTTTGCCAGAATGACGCCTTCGAGGTGTGAACTCGCGACTTGGCGGTCCCCAGCGCTGCCCAAGAGCTTCGCACGCATGTAGAAGGGGTCGACTATCACGATGTCCGAGGTCTTGTCTCTAATGATCTGCATCTCCATACTCAGCGAAAACAGGCGAACGAAGGTGTAGTGCAGCGGATGAAGGTTAAACATAGCAAAGATGTCATCAAACTGCAGGACGATCGTACCCCCGATGGCTCCATCCACAAAGCCCTTGCCCTCTGGCACATTGGCCACGAAAACTGGGTATGCCACATCATTCTCTCTAAGACGCTGCTTCTCCAAAGAAAGAACAATGTCATGTAGACTCCGCATAGCACCGGTTGCAGCATTGAGCATATTTGTCGGTAGCATCGCCCTACCCGCCACATGCACCCTCCTCGAGATATCCTTAGGTGAAGGTGGCCCGTCCTGAGCACGGATCGTACTCGGTGCCGGCTGGCTCGCACCCTTGTTACTCTTTCTTTTCCGTCCCTTCTTCTTTTGTTGTAATGGGACCGAGTTCTGCTCACAGACCGCCTTCTTGAGTGTGTTGGGGCTGATAATATTTGGCACCTCGGCTATCCGAGGCTCGGTGAAGTCGGCAGCTGGAGGCATCTCCTGAGAACTGAACACTAGACGACGCCTGTTGCAACTAGGTTTCTCCGCCGTACCAGCTAGACCGCGGCCGTCTTGGTTGGGTTCTTGAGAAAGAGGCCCGCAGAATTCGTCATTGTACCCATGTTCGGCAAAGTACTTATCGACATTGCTAAATGTACGGCCGCCGTCATAGTCGTCGTCGTCTAGATCATGTGCCATATGCATGTTCGGATCCTGTGCCATAGGGATGTCCGGCATGTCCAGTAGCGTTGCGGCGGTCTTGCCATGGCTTGGCGCCGACACAACTGGCGGTGTTGTATTTGGGGTGGTATCCCGTGCCCCAAACGAATCTGGCTCTTCGGCCAAAGCAGGGGCCAGCTTCGGCAGGCGTTGAGGGTCATTAGATCATCTTCGTCGGCCCCGGCAGGTTGAATCGGAGGTAACAACTCGTTGCAGCCTGGCAGCACCCGAACCAGTTGAACCCTATACACGGTGGGTGGCATCGGTTTACCGTGGAACACAGGGTTGCCAGTTGAATGATTTTGCCCTTGGCGACATCGACCAACTCGTCGTTCACGAAGTGCAGGAGAGTGCACGGAACATCGGCGGCGCCCTGCGAAAACATGTAGGGCGTCAGGGATGCCAAGTCAAAGGCAAGGAGATGAAGTCCTCGGCCGAGAGGCTTAATTATTTACCGCGATGATGGCATTGAGATCGGCTAATGTCGAGGCACCGCCAACGGCGGGCGTGCAATTGACGGAGGGGCCACTTGCTGCCGAGGTGCCGGCCGGCGTACACCCGGGTGCATTAAGCTCCAATGCCGGCCGTGCTGGCGTCGGAGACACCAATACCGCCGCTGCCGGAGACACCAATGGCGCCACCTGCGCGTTGTGCGAGTTGCTGGCCGTGAAGCTGGGAATCGGGGGCGGCCCCTGTTGGCCACCCGCAATCCACGTCTTTATCCCATGAATCAAGGTAGGCATAATGCTGGTGAGCGTCGGTCCTAGTTGTTGTTGCACTTGCTCTTGGACAATCTTCGGAATCCGTGCCACTTGTGCCTTGAGTGCTTCAACCTCGCGCGACTGGCTTTCCGAGCTGGTCTTTTTCTCCTTTCGCCCACCAGAGGTATAGTATGACGACCATTTTGTGGACAAGCCTTTGTCGGCCACACGACCAGCTGATGACGGCTTAGTGAGCTTGTCCTTGTTTTTCATTACGTTCAACGCCCTATTTAGAGTGCTGTCCCAAGCAGGGGTGCTCTGAGACGACCGCGCGCTACTGCTTTCAGTCTCCTTTGCCAGAACAAGCTCAAGCGCCCTGGTCTTCAGATCCGTGGTAAGCTCCTTTGTTATCGGGTCCTCCTTGTACCGGGCCCTGACATAGTTCCTGGTCTTCTTGTCACTGCTGTATTTCTCGAAGCGGGGCGGTATGCCTTGCTCGGCACGCTTCACGTCCTCCTTGTACCATATAGGCTCCGCCACTCTGTAACCGCCGGGACCGAGTTTGTGTTCCCCTAAGTTCAACTCCCGCATTTCTTTCCCCCACTGACTTGATTCGGAGGTTGCGGGGCTCTCGCACTTGATCTTGAACTCCTTGTAGTCCTCTTCGCTGATCGAAGGATTTTTCGCCTTGATCTTCTCATAACTATCACCTTTCTCAATCATTCTCTTCACCGCGCTTCTCCAAGTAGACAGGGTCGTGCTCATCCTCGTGAGGGCGGCACTGTTCACTTTATTCCCTAAGAGGCGTGTGTTTTCAAATTCAGCAGGGAACTTGCATCATTCGTGCAGCTTCGTGAAGAGGAGGTTGCTCAAATTCCCTCGGTCCTTATGCCTAAGGTTCTCGGTGTTGATCGAGACGGTGCTCCGGAGAATGCACCCGAGCTGAACCGAGTAACCCTTGACTATATGTTTGGGCTCCGTTGGATGCCTGTCGGAGTCCACTTGAGTAAATTCCTCCTTGACGGTGCGGAGCGCGTTCGGGCGTCGGTCCTTCCGTTGCTTCTTCGGTTGGCTGCCATCTATGCATGCGCCGCCATCATCAGTGGTGGCATCCTCGACGGCACCATCAGTGGTGTCATCTCCGACGCCACTAGGGGTTGTGTAGTCAGGATCGGTGTCTTCCGCGGCGTCCTCATAGCGGTGAGGTTGTTCTCCATCTCCTGGGACAGCTCCCAGAATTGCTTGCCACCCGAACCGCCGGCCTCATCGTTGTGGGCCATGTTTCGCTCTAAATAGGAAAAAAGTTTGGTCAAAAAGTTGGTTATTGTCAAGGAACAAGATCATGGTCTCATCATTTAGGGTTTGTCGACACCGAGGCATCCTAAAAGCTAAGCTTTTATCATTTAGGGTTTGTCGATGCCGAGGCACCCTAAAAGCCTAAGCGTACATCATTTAGGTTCTCATCGACACCGAGACACCCTATAGAAGCCAAGGTTTCATCATTTAGGGTTTGTCAACGCTGAGGCACCCTAAATGCTAAGTTAAGTTTTCATCATTTAGGTTTTATCGATGCCGAGGCACCCTAGGTTGGGCCTAATCACTTGGCACTAATCACTTGGCTCTATTGCCACCTATGCAGCAAGAATGGCGGGGCAGTTGATCCTACTTAACTAAGTACTAAGATACCCCGTCCCATGCATTAGTCGCAAGTACCCCATATGTCCTATTTTTAGCAAAGTCATGCTAAAATTCATGGAAAATTTCAGCATGACCTTTGCTGAAAATAGGACATATGGAGTACCCGAATTTGCCGAAATGGAAGTTAATCGACATTTCAGCAAACTCAAGGGCCTCTCGGGGTACCTACAATATCATTATCCCCGCGTAATGAAGTTCCCAATGGGTCATTTTAGAAGATCACAAGTAGCATCATCACAAGTACAACATCATCTATAGCTTTATATTAACAAAGCATCAACACATATACAAAAGACCACTTATGGCAACAGTATGGTTTATATCAGATTCAGAGTTAGAAACAGGAAAAACCGGTGCTTCAAAGCCTACTGGACACAATTTACATCTATCAGTACAGGATGTCCTGACTAATTTCAAGTGTTCACAGGTGAACTTGTACCATGGATGAGCCTAGTGCTTCATTAGTCAACTGAACAGAGATAACAGGGCATAACACCATACATAAAGTGATGAGCATACATACTACTGTCCAAGCAAATTAACTGAATAGTATTGTGTCAAGTTCAGTTTGAAAAATCAGTTACTGCTTGAGTGATTTGCACTAGTGCAGAACCGGGCAATAGCACCGGTTCGTAAGGCCCTTTAGTGCCGGTTTAGGAACCGGCACTAACGTTTCGGCACTAAAGCCCCCCCCCCCTTTAGTACCGATTCAGCACGAACCGGTGGTAAAGGGCAACCACATGGCACGAGCCAGCTCTGGGGGCCGGGAGCCCTTTAGTACCGGTTGGTAACACCAACCGGTACTAAAATGTTTGGGGTTTTTTTGGTTTTATGATTTCTTTTTCATTTAATTTTGTGTTTTCCATTTTAATTCTTTTTCGTTTGCTTGTATTTTACGGTACTACACATTGTACACGTTATGCATATATATATAAATAGAATTTCTAGTAGAACCAATCATATATATATATATCATCAATGTCTCACAAACCATATTAATTCACACATACACACATGTATAGCTATATACAATTTCTCCTACATATGCATGTTGCCTTCGGAGCCAGTGGCATTAGCCTAATTGGTGCCTTCGGAGCACGATGACAATTGGAAGTGGTTCATGGGGGCGGTAGCGGGTAATAGTATTCTCCCTTCGGATTTATGACCTGGTCGAGCAAAAATCCCGCTATTTCCTCTTGAAGTGCTTCTACGCGCTCCGTTTCTAGGAGCTTGTCCCGCACCTCTTTGAACTGTTAAGAAGGAGATCAATATGCATGTGTATTAGTTGTGTGACTAGATATCGATAATGGTGTAAAAATTGTGAATAGTGTTCTGACAAGCGTACCCATTCCTGTCTTTGAGATCTGCTCCTTTCGGACGCCATCATGCGAATGTTCTCGCAAACGCAGAATGCACACAGATCAGTCCCCTGCGCCTGCTTCAGGGCCTTTATTACGAGAATGGAATTTAATTTGATCAGATAATAATTAATCAAGCATGATAATTAAAGAGATGGCAGCTAGCTAGCTAGCTAGCTAGTACTACTTAATTACTTACCTTGGATCAAAACCATTTCAGCTTTGGTTTCCATTCGCCTTCCGTGACGCTGATGAACCTTTCCCAAGCCCTGCCCGCCGACAAAGAAAATGAATAAAGGGGTTATTAAATAGTTCATATCATGAAATGACGAATTACTAAATAGGCCGAGATATATAGTTAATAATGATTGAAATTACCTGTTGACTATCCCAAACAAGATGTTATAGTCACTTTGTTTTTTAAGTAGCGAGTCCAGTATTTCAACTGTTCCGGCATCAACTTTAATGATACACAAGATCCAGTGAAATCTGCATGCACACACGTTTGCATGTCTTAATTAAGCGGGCATATGTAAGCAAAAACATGTAGCTAGCTAGCTAGTAGGCAAAAACAGAGAATTTGTAGTACAAGAAATTGTGACTCACTGGAAGTTGTAAGGAAGTAGTATATCTTCATTTTATTTGAGGCGCTTCAAGAACTCTAGCATGCTGTCCTCTACCTCTTTTTCTTGATGCATGTTTATTTTCCATGTGTATTCATTAACGGTGTTTGGGGCAATGAACCCAATGCCATAGCATCCACCTTTTCTCATTTCATACATCTTCATCCTGCATAATACCACAGAAAAGAATATAGTGAGGATAATTACAGGTAATGATTGATCAAAAGGATCACTACAGCTAGCTTGAGACTTAAATTACAGAAAGAAATCACTTACAGACAATAGCAACTGACAATAGATTTGTCGAGTGCGTCTTGATTGTATAACTAAAACAGTTCAGGATACTCAACGGCCACAACTTTCTCATGGTAGTAATCATCCTTCTTGACATACACCATGAGGGAATCTCGATCGGATCTCTTGGTAATGTCCATGTACCATTGATGCAATTCATACATTCTCGTTGGGAGCTTGTTGACATCTTCTGGCTCGACCAAAGGTTGGCCCCGGACATATTTCCGTTTTATTTCCTCCTCTGTAATCCTAGGCATGTCCTCGATCTCGAGGAGTTGTTCAACAGTGATCTTGAGTTCTTCAGCCTGCATTATATGCTCCTGGGTTATTACCACATCGCCCACCTCAGGAACGTAAACTGTTTGGCCACAATAATATTGGGTGCGTGTACTGTCACGTGTTGTTGGCGGCACAACAAGCGGGGGGATCGATTGCGCCGCCTGTTTTCCCAGCTGGGCAATGGTTTTCCCGCATTTTTTGACAGCTGCTTGTTGTTTGCTCGAGCTCGAGCTCGCCTACTTCTGTAGACGTCGTTGATGTAACTTCCTGATGCGGCGCTCATAGTCTGTGTCAACAGGCTTAGGAGCTGGTGGTTGAGCCATACGAATGAAGTGGTCAACTACTTCCACAGGCACTTTCTCCCTTAGCGGCGGTGGCGGTTTCGGTCCAAAATGGGCGTCGAGTTCTGCCTGCACTATGGCATTGGTTTGCTCCTCGGTCCTGTCGTAAGCCCTCACAGGAAGAGGAGTAGTGAGGTTTGGACCATATTTATATCGCTTGCCTCCGCTTGTACTTCCTGTACTATGACCTCGACTTGTACCGCTATGCACCATAGCTGCGGGGTGTCTCTTCTGTGATTGCTGAGGCGGCGGAGACGGCTGACGGGGCTGAGTTGGCCGAGGAGGAGTGGCCTGAAGCTGTACCGGACTTGCAGTGGCCTGAGGTTGTGCCGGACTTGGAGGAGGAGTGGACGTCTGACGTTGTGTCGGACTTGGAGGAGGAGTGGCCTGACACTTTTCCGGACTTGGAGGAGGAGGAGTGGCCTCACGCGTTGGTGGACTTGGAGGAGCGGGAGTCTACTGACTCGGTAGCGGACTTCGAAAGATGATGCAATCCTTTCTTCATAGGATGACACGATGTATGGCATCTCCCAATGTGTGCTCGTCGTCACCTCCAGGAATGTCAAGCTGTAGCTCCGAATATGGGTCCACCACCTCATCAACCAAGACACGAGCATAGCCCGCTAGAATCGGGTTGCAATGGAAGGTTGCCTCAAGGGAATTTGAAAAAGAAACGGCGTCCGCCACCTTCATGGATATGTTCTTCATTTTGAAGTGTAGCTCACAGTTAGTGTTCTCCGTGATGTCATCCACGGGGTATCTATCCAGCACTAGTGCGTCACCCGGGGCGGAACCCACGCTGCTTCTCGGCATGGATGGGGCGGTGGTATCCAATGCTGGATCATCCGCTAGCTGCTGCAGCTGCTGAGACCCCCTTTGCTGGCTAAGTGAGTCGATCTGCTCCTGTTGCCGCTGGAATTTAGCGGCCAATTCCGCTTGACTTGCTTCTAGGCCTTGAAGGCGTTCATAGTCCCGCTTCCTCTTCTCATCCTCCATCTTCCTCTTCTTCTCCTCCGCAATCTTCTTTCTCGCACGGGTTCTGTAGTCGGTGTTCCAGTCCAAAAACCCCTCATACCACGGAATAGCACCCTTGCCTCGTGTTCTTCCCGGGTGTTCAGGATTTCCCAGGGCATGCGTAAGCTCGTCGTTCTCTCTGTTGGGCTGAAATACCCCCGATCGAGCCTCTTCTATTGCAACAAGTAGCGCATCATCGGCTCCGTTCAGACATGCCTTCGTCGAAACATTGCCTGTCTTCGGGTCCAACTCCCCCCCTATGCGCATAGAACCAAGTCCTGCACCTGGGGGGCCAGCTCTTAGTAACCGGAGTGACACTTGCATCCTCCATCTCTTTCTCAGACTTATCCCACTTAGGCATTGCCACCGCGTAGCCACCTGGCCCCAGCTTATGGAACTTATCTTTTTTTCGGCATTCTTCTTGTTTATTCTCGACCGTTCCTTAGCTAATTCTGAATCCTCGAATTTCACGAAATCGTCCCAATGAGCACTTTGATTCTCTAGTATCCCCTCGAATACTGGAGTCTTCCTTCCTCCCTTGACGTACTTCTCCCACGTCGTTCTCTTGTGGTTCTTGAATGCAACCGCCATCTTCCTAAAAGCAGCGTCCTTGACTTTCCGCACATCTGCTTCTGTGAAATTATCTGGTAGGGTGAAATGTTCCATGAGAGTATCCCAAAGCAGTTTTTTTTGATTCTCGTCGACAAAAGTAACATTTGGACGTGGCTTTGCTGGCTTTCTCCATTCTTGAAGGGAGATCGGGAGTTGGTCCTTCACAAGAACTCCGCACTGACGAACGAACTTGTCCGCAATCTTCTTAGGCGCTAATGGTTCACCATTAGGTTTGAATGCCTCGATATTGTACTTTACACCCTCCTTCAACTTTTTGTTCGGGCCTCGTTTCGTCCTTTTGCCTAAAGATTTGCTCGATCCGGATGGCTGAAAGAAGAAACATCGATTCATTAATATATCTTCAACTCATTTAAAACATGCGATGATCACCAGATTCCTACTTATATAAATATATATACCTCGCTGGTGTTTGTTGTTTCAGGATCAACATGTTCTTCGTCATAGTTCATGATTCATCTTCTCGGTCGTCGCGATCGAATATCAGATCACCCTCTCCGGTGTTGTTTAGAAATTCGGAGCCGTCATAATCTTCTTCATTCTGATCATCATCTGGCCCGCATATTATATCGAACATGGTCTGTTCTCCCTCTCTGTTGGTATTGTCCGCCATAGCTTTTATTTAACTATGCCAAAAGAAATATAAAACAATTTAGTATTCACATTACATCGTCTCTAATAATAGATATAATCTCGAATACATCGTCTCGAATAATAGATCTAATCTCGAATACATCGTCTCGAATAATAGATATAATCTCGAATACATCGTCTCGAATAATAGATATAATCTCGAATACATCGTCTCGAATAATAGATATAATCTCGAATACATCGTCTCGAATAATAGATATAATCTCGAATACATCGTCTCGAATAATAGATATAATCTCGAATACATCGTCTCGAATAATATATAATCTCGAATACATCGTCTTGAATATTATATATCGAGTACATCACTGGCTAGGTAGCTAATAAAGATCTAATACTACAAAAGAATCTAGGACACTCGCGGTTCCTGCGGCACGGGCGGTGGACACCCAAAGAGAAGGAACCCTCACATGATCATAGCTGAAGTGAGATCCCTGAAGAAACTGCCAGGTATTGGAGAACCTGCCGCCCTCTAACGCAACCATGTCGCGATGGACGTGCTCATCCTCCTCCCTGACACGACGACGTATCACCTCCGGCGGGGCCGGCTCCCTCCGCACCGAAACTGGCCCACGCGAACGCCACCAAACGAGATCAGGGTCGACGACGGGACCCGGGGCCGGGTTCCTCATCAAGCGGCGCGCCCCTCCAAGCAGCACCTCCTTGTGCCAGCCCGGCGGAGGCCAGTCCCGGACATGGGTCAGCTGGACGTCGTCGCGGACGTGTCGACGGCGAGGATGCGGGTCGGGCATCGTCGACAACAAATACTAGCTATATGCCCGCAAAAAGTAACATTTTTTTAATGATTGGATTTTGATAACTAAAATTTCTAACATTCTATAACATTTCTAACAATGCTATATATAACTAACATTTCTATAAGATTTCTAATTTTTTTATAACTAAAAAAAGAAAAATTTCTAACTTTTTTATAACTATTTCTATAACTAAAAAACAGAAAAATTTCTAACAATTCTAACTTTTTTATAACTATTTCTATAACTAAAAAACAGAAAAATTTCTAACAATTCTAACTTTTTTATAACTATTTCTATAACTAAAAAACAGAAAAAATTCTAACAATTCTAACATTTCTAACAATTCTAACATTTCTAACTATTCTAACATTTCTAACTATTTCTAAAAAACAGAAAAATGTCTAACAATTTCTGAAAAACAGAAAAATCTATAACTAAAATTGTATGTGTGTGTGCGCGCGCTCACCGGCCGGCGAGGCGAGAGGCGACGGGGGGCGCGCGGCGACGGGGACGGCGACGGGCGTGGCGACGACGGGGCGGCGACGACGGGGACGGGGACGTACGGGCCGGAGCGGCGACGACGAAGGGGACGGTGACGACGCGGCCGGGACGGGGCGGCGGTGACGACGAGGACGACGGGGCGGCGACGACGGGGACGGGGCGGCGACGGGGGCGGCAACGGGCCGGGGCGGCGACGAGGGATATGGAGACGGCGGGGGCGGCGGGCGACGGTGCAGAGGAGAAGAAGCAGACGGAGAGATGAGAAACTAACGAAATTGACACCAAAAATTACTCCCAAAAATTACGATGACTGTGTATTGACTGCATATATTCACTGTACAGGACTGAATTCAGTCAAGAAAACCTGTCAATTTCTGTTACTGCATATATTCACTGTACATGCTGTAAAGTTCTATTTCAACTCAAGTTTCATTACAACACAAACACTGTAATTCATCTGGTCACAGAAAAATTAATAATCAAAATCAAATTACAATAGGGGTCCCAGGTTTGACCCCATGATATGTGCTATCCTGGGATTATTCCTCTTCTGAACAAACCATCATGCATCATTTTCTAACCAAGGCATAGCTCAGGAAAACCACTTGCATTGACCAAAACTAGCTAATTACCCCAAATCTCATGGTAAAATTAGCAAGGCAGAGCATTTCTCTTACATGACCATAACAAGAATGACACACTCAACTTCATTGCTTCAACCACATGGACAACAAAGCAAATGTTGGAAGTTGACAATATACTTTAGATTCACACATGCTCCCCTAATTATTTTGTCTGTATCTTTAGATTATCTACTTTAGGCACAATCATACACAATTCTGACTAATTCATCACTCTAGGCCAGCATGAAACACACTCCTCCAAAAAAAGCCTAAAATTCCACTATTATTGCCTGTAAAAAGGCCTAATATCCACTAGTATTGCCTCTAAAAAGCCTTAAAAGTCCACTATTGTTGACAATCAAAATATGATCTGAACTGTAAGGAGTTAACTGAAAAATGAGTGGTTGTTGGCATGAGGGAGTAAACTGATTGTTGGCACAAAAATATTGGTTCTACAAACATGAAAACAGTCACAAAAATAATGCACTTCGTTTGTGTTGAGTTTTTGCTTTCAGGGATTGGTTTGTGTTGAGTTGTTAACCTAAAGGTTCGGCAGTTTGAATCTCCTTTAGCTAGTTTGAATCCATGGATTACCCTGTTAGATTGGGACTGAAGATAGGTACCTGCTTATCTTTCTATTCCGTCACCAATAGTGGCTTTTCCAAGAATAATATCCCTGCATGAACATAGGTGAGAGGTTAACTAACTGCCTTAAAGGCATAATCAATGGGGAATGGTGGAGAGAGGGAGGAAGGAGGAGAGGTACCTGGTCGTCGGAGGGGTCGGGGTCGGGGTCGGCGAAGGGGTCAGGGTCGGGGTCCGAGCTCGTCCAGGTCCTAGCTCACCGTGGTCGAAGGAGAGTAGGGGCCGGTGGCGGAGGACGGCAGGGGCTGGCGGGGTGGGTGCGTCGGGGCTGCGCTCGCCGACTGCTGCAGGGGCCGGAGGAGGCCCTCGCTCGTCGGAGGGAGGAGGAGAGGAGCGGGTAGCGCGTGCTCGGCCGATCCCGTTCGGGGGCCGCGGGGGTGGCGGGGGTGGAGTCCCGCGGGGGTCGGGGCGGCGGCGTCGGGGCAGCGCAAGACCACATCGGCGGCGGCGTCGCTGATGGCATGCAGGCGCGGCGGACGGAGGGGGAGAAGCAAGGGGGCAGTGGCGTACGGTTGGGGTCGAGTGGGGGATCTGGCGAGGGAGGGAGGGAGGCCACAGTGCGAGGGGAATAGGTGGAGTGGGGGAGGGTTAGCAATGGCGCACCTCCCCCTAGTGCACCATAAGTACGATGATTCTAATGGCGCACCTCCCTCTGGTGCGCCATTAGAATTTTGTTTTAATTACTAGCCCGACTGGTCAGGTTATATTCCACCTAACACTATCTCCATCAGAACACGCCCACTAGCCTGACTGGTCAGCACACATCACACACACTCGGAGGTCCTGGGTTTGATTCCCAGGCTCCCCAATTTTTATTTTTATGCATTTAAAATGTTGTTTGATATTTATTTGTGTTTAAATATGTTCAAACTTGTTTAAATCATAACAGTAATATTTTTTTATAAAAACAGTAATAAATATTTTAAAAATATCATCAAATTTGTTATTTGAAAATATTTATGAATATGAAAAAATATCATCAAATTTATTATTTGAAAATATCATCAAATTTTTTATTTGAAAATATAATCAAATTTGTTTTTTTTGCAATTTTAGTTGCATTCATTTGTGATGGTGGAGCGGGCCAGGGAGGGTGCGGGGGAGAGGGTGCGGGGGGTCGTCGGCGGCAGTGGAGTGGGGGAGGGTGCGGGCCGGGGGTCGGCGGCCGGTGGAGTGGGGGAGGGTGCGGTGGGTCGTCGGCGACGGTGGAGTGGGGAGGGTGCGGGCCAGGGGTCGGCGGCGGCAGCCGGTGGAGCGGGGGAGGGTGCGGTGGTTCGTCAGCGGCGGTGGAGTGGGGGAGGGTGCGGGGGGTCGGCGGCGGCGGCCGATGGAGCGGGAGAGGTTGCGGTGGGTCGGCGGTGGCGGTGGAGTGGGGGAGGGTGCGGGGGGTCGGCGGCGGCGGCCTGTGGAGCGGGGAAGATTGTGCGGGGGGTGCTCGGCGGCGAGGGGGACCAGATCTGGCGAGGTGGGATAGCGATCGAGACGGAGGGGGATCAAGATCGAGTGTCCATGAAATTTAAAAACATTCATGAGTTCAAAAAGTGCCCATGAAATACAATCGAGAAATGAAGGCTACGATTTAAATACAATCGATCTTAGCTAGCTATCTGTTCATAATCTTCTTGCCCTTCTTTTTCGCAAATGGAGTTCTTCTGTGGAATGGACGTCCTTTAGGTAGGGTGGTCCTGCTTCTTCTTGTGGTGTATGCTGCTACTTCATCGTCGTCGTCATGTTCGATCTTCGGGTTGCCGTACTTGTCGAAGTCTTGCTCATTGGCTACTCCATCCATTCTGATGATCTTCCTTTTGCGTTTCCTCACGACAACACGACTGGGCTTTGACGGGTCGGTAATGAAGAAGCATTGGTCCACTTGGGAAGCCAGTACCCATGGCTCATTTTTCACGGTGATGTTTGCGCCCGCGGTCTTGGATTTGGCTTCGAGTATAACCATGGTGGTGAAATACCGGTCTTCTTTCAGGACGCTCTTGGCCCATCTGACACGGAACATCGGGACCTTCTCTCCAGCGTAGCTCAGCTCCCAGATCTCCTCGATCCTTCCGTAGTATCTGTCCTTGTCGTTACCGGTGTAGGATTCCATCATTACCCCGGAGTTCTGATAACCATCGCTCTTCATGTCCTTGTCCTCGGTGTAGAATGTGTAGCCATTGATATCGTATGCCTCATAGGTCATCAGGTTGTGCTCGGCGCCCTGTGACAAGGCAAATATGAGTTGTTCTTCCACGGAAGAATCCTCATGTAAAGGATACGACAGAAGCTTCTGCTTGAACCAACGCGCGAAACATGAGTTGTGCTCTTTGATTATATCTCCGTCCGTCCTCTGTTGGCCTCGGTCATTGTACGTCTTCTCAATAAAGGTTTTGTGCTCTACCACCCAAGGATCGACCACTTCTATGTGTTGTAGCGCGACTAGGTTTGCTCTTTCGAAGTCGGCGAGTCGACCCTCGAAGTCGACATGCATTTCGCGGCGACCCTCATAGTGACCCCATCCAGCGAGCATGCCGAGGTGCCTGTTGACGGGCAGACCAACGGGGTCCTCGATGCCTAGATAATTCATGCAGTAGGAGATGCACTCTTCGGTCAGAAAGCCCCTGGCTATGCTTCCCTCTGGACGTGACATGTTGCGAACGTATCCTTTGATGACACCATTCATCCTTTCGAACGACATCATGCTGTGCAGGAACGTCGGCCCGAGTTGGATGATATCCTCCACGATATGGACCAACAGATGCACCATAACATCGAAGAATACGGGCGCGAACTACATCTCAAGCTCGCACAGTATCACCATGATCTCTTCCTATAGCCTTCTGAGTTGCCTCATGCCAACCGACTTCCGAGAGATGACGTCGAAAAAGTTGCATAGGCCAAATAGCGTTTCACGGACGTGCGCGTCCATGATCCCACGGATTGCAACTGGAAGTATCTGCGTCATCAGCACGTGACAGTCGTGAGACTTCATCCCGCTGAACTTCTGCTTCGCTAGGTCTAGGTATCTGCTTATCTTCCCCGCGTAACCGTAAGGTACTCCTATGAGGCAGGTGAAAAACTGCTCGATCTCCCCCTGATTTAGAGTGAAGGACGCGGGAGGGTAGTCATTTTCGGTCTTCTTGGCCTTTTTTCCTTTGCGACGACTTTCCGTGTCCTGCTTCGCCTCATCATCATCATCATCATTAGCGTGAAGCTCCTCCCTGATGCGCATTGATTTCAAGTCTGCCCTTGCTTTCGGCCCATCTTTGGTCCTCTCTGGCATGTTGAGCAGGGTACCAAGCAGACTCTCGCACACGTTCTTCATGATATGCATGACATCAAGGCTGTGAGGCACACGGTGGATCTTCCAGTACGGCAAGTCCCAAAAAACAGACCTCGTTTTCCATACCTTCAGCAGCGGCTCTGGCCCCTTTCGCTTCTTTCCCGGCTCTGGCGCCTTTTGTTCTTTCCCGGCAGTGGGCAATCTTTCCAATTTTTCAACAGCTGGTCTATTTCCTCGCCGCTCCTCGTATGCGGGCGTCTTTGGGGTTTGGTTTCACCATCGAACAGATCCTTGCGTTTCCTCCACGGGTCATCGTCGCGAAGCCACCTTCAATGTCCCATGAACACGGTTTTTGAAGACCCGAGATCTCTATCTAGCTGGTGATATGTTGTGTCATCCATGAACCTAACGCATCCAGAAAATTCGTGGACCACCTGCCCCGTGAGATATTCGTAACCGAGATAGTCGTGCACCGTCGTGAGCAGTGCGGCTCTCATAGGGAAATATTCTTTCTCTGCGGCGTCCCACGTATTGGCTGGCATTTTCCACAGCGTGTCTAGCTCCTCTTTCAGCAGCCCCAGATACAGATTGATGTCGTGCCCTGGTTGTTTCGGCCCTTGAATTAGCATACTCATGTGAATGTACTTCCTCTTCATGCACAACCAGGGGGGAAGGTTGTACATCCACACAAACACATGCCAGGTGCTATGTGTGCTTCTCTGGCTGCCAAACGGATTGACTCCATCGGTGCTCGCGCCCAGCATGATGTTCCTTGGATCCTTCCCAAATTCTGGGTGTTCGAAGTTCAACACTTGCCACTGGCTCGCATCCTGTGGGTGACTCAGCATCTTGTCTTTTTTATTTATCTCTGGATCATTTGCGTCATCTTCTTGCTTCTTCTCCTCCCTATCCGCGTGCCAACGCATGAGCTTTGCTACCTTAGGGTTCGCGAAATACCGCTGCAGACGAGGAGTGATCGGAAAGTACCACACCACTTTTCGAGGAGCTTTCTTCCTCTTCTTGTATCGAGTGACGCCGCACACCGGACATATGGTAGACTCCGTGTGCTCGTCCCGATAAATGATGCAATTGTTCATGCACACTTGGTATTTCACGTGCGATAAATCCAGAGGACGCACGATATTCTTCGCCTCCTCGAAACTGGTTGGGCGCTTGTTCCCCTTGGGAAGACGCTTGTGCCAGAATGACATGTTCTCACCGAAGCATGCGTCGGTCATTTTGTGTTTTACCTTCATCTCCAAAGCCATGAGCGTTACTTTCAGGCGGGTATCCTCGGGCCTGCATCCTTCATACAATGGAGTAACCGCGTCTATCTCCAGTTGATCCAGCTTGGCTTTCTCTCGGGCGGCAGCTCTGGCATTATCCGTCTGCTTGAGAAGCAGCTCTTGAATATGAGGGTCCTGCACCCAGCCCATCGATGGTCCATCGTCGTCTGCTCCGCCGGCATCTTCATCTTCATGATCATGCCCTTCGTCTGCTCCAGCATCTTCCTCATCATCATGTCCGGCATCTTCTACATGATGACTGTGTACAGCATCACCGTCGTGATCATGTCCTGGAGATTCTTAATCTTCTCGCCCGCCCGAGCCGCGGTGGTTCTCTTGCTTCCCTTCCTCATTTCTTGCCCGCCCCCCATGGACGACTTCATAGTCATCTTCATCACCTTGTGTGACGCCCCGAGACCGATGTGCCAGGTGTCGTCCAGTTATTCGCTGTTGTTGCCTTGTCATTGCTTGCGTTTCATGCATCTCATATCATGTCATCATGTGCATTTCATTTGCATACATGTTCGTCTCATGCATCCGAGCATTTTCCCCGTTGTCCGTTTTGCAATCCGGCGCTCCTATATCACCGGTGCCCCTTTCTACCACTTTTCGTGTGTGGGGTAAAACATTTCTGGATTGGACCAAGACTTGCCATGCGGCCTTGGTTTACCACCGGTAGACCGCCTGTCAAGGTTCATTCCATTTGGACTTTGTTTGATACTCCAACGGTTAACCGAGGGACCGAGAAGGCTTCGTGTGTGTTGCAGCCCACCTCCCCTCCAAAGTGGCCCAAAACCCACCTAAACCTCCTCCATCATCTCGGTCGTTCGATCACGATCGCGTGGCCGAAAACCGCACCTCATTTGGACTCTCCTAGCTCCCTCTACCTATATATATGTGCATCTCCCCCGAAATCCGGGTCTAAACCTAGATCTTCCTCCTCCACGTGTCGGACATGTCCAGCCACCGCGCCGAACATGTCCAGCCGCCGCACCGGACCAATCCGGGCGCGACACGTCAACCCGCCGGACCTCCTCTCTCCTCCCCGCAGCCGAAACCCGCCGGCCCAGATCCGGCCCACGCGGGGCCGAACCGGGCCAGATCCCGCCGCCGCCAACCGCGGGCGCTGCCCCGCCTGCGACTGCCCGTCGCTGCCGCGGAGCGCCTCGCTGCCGCCTACTCCACCGGCCATCGCCGCCGACCGCCGCCGTGCCCACTTCCGGCGCCGCCTCGCGCGCTGCGCTCCGGCCACCGCTCAACCCGCCGCCGCCAGTCGCCATCGCCCCGAGTGCCGCGGCACCATGAGCTCCTCGCCACCGTGCCTCCTGCCTCACCGCCTCCAGCGACCAGAGCTCACCGGAGCTCGCCGCCTCATCCCGCCGTCGTCCGGATCCAGCGCCCCATCCCGGATCCTTGCCTGGATCAGTTCCACCAAGCCGGCCATCCAAACGCGGCTCTTCGTCCCCCGGATCTCCTCATCCCGATTCGTCCCGTCCCGGGTTGACTTTTCCGGAGGGTAATTTTTCGACCAAGTCCCCAAAATTTCTAGATTCAAATGCCCATGTTCATCATGTCGTAACTTTGTATCTGTAGCTCCGTTTTGCGTGTATAGTATATCAAAATGTTCGTCTTTGAGAGTACATCATTTCATCTCATTGAATCGTTTTTCTTGGAGCCCATCTTGTTGCCCGAAATGCTGTTGGAAGAGGGCTATTTCAGATAATTGTCTGATCTGCTGCATCAGATAGCTATTTGTCATTTTTGCCATGTTTAATGTGTGCATGATATGCTCCTGAGCTCTACATGAGTTTTGTTACATGCCATGCCATATTTACATAGGTGCTTACCATGTATTTTTGTGATATGTGTGGTGACTAGCACAAGCTTGCAAAGTAGCGTATTCGGTAATGCTGATTTCAGGGACTTAAAATTTGACTAAGTCCTTGATCTGATTTTTGTCAATATGCCATATGTTCATGTTGTTTCCTAGTGATCCGTGCCTCTTTTGAGGATGATCAGTAAGGATGTTTTGTTAACATTGTGGTTCTCTATCCATCCATGTCTTTGTTTGCATTTATGGAGCACCCTAGCTTGAGTCAATCGAGCTCTACTTTTGCTATATCGTGAATCCTGACAGGTTGTTGACTTGTTAGCGATTTTACCGAGGATGTTGTTGTTGATCGGTGCATGGTATGTCGTTGTTCTTGCCATGTCTAGCTTCTATGATATGTATTCTTGATGGGTGTATCCTTAGTTTGTCATGCCATGCTCTGTAATGAGTGCATCGAGCTCGTGAACATGCCTACTTGCTAATCTGATTTGCATGCTCTAGTTTTTCACTAAGTCTGTAACCTGATTATGTTTTTGCCATGTTCACATGCTTGCAATTGTATTTTCTGATACCTTTTGGCTCAAGGTCACTAAGGGACTTTTGTTAAGTTCTTTGAGTAGCTTCATGGCATGCCTTTCTTTGCCATGTTAAGTTCCTTTAGCATATTGTTTTCATGCTCCAAAGTGTGCTACCTGATCTGAAATTCCAGACTTGTTTTAATTTCACTAAGTCTGAAACATGTTATCATTTGCATTTTTGACATGCTTGTTTGAACCTGTTAATGGATGAATTGTCCGTAGCTAAGTGTTCATCTTTTGTCAAGCATCATGAGTGGATCCCTGCCATGTATTTTGTTGTCTTGTTTGAGTGATGAAGCATAATTATCTTGATGCATTTATATGGCTACTTGCTGTTTATCGCAGACCGGTGCCATATTTGTTTTGCTTGCCATTTCCAAACCGTGCATCCGATTCCGGTGATCCTTAAATCAATTTCAACCGAAAGCACCTCACCTTTCCAGTGGCACTCTTGGATTTACAAGTTGAGGTCAGGTTCAATAATTCCTTGTCAAATCTTGCATATGCATCACATATCGCATCCCGCATAGCATTCCATGTTTGCATCATGTTGTTTGAGCTTTGCCCGTGGTTGATTGTGTTCCTTTTGCTTGTTTGTCTTGTTTGGGTAGAGCCGGGAGACGAGTTCGCTAACGAGGAGCCCGTTGAGTTTGCTTACGAGGATCAAGTCAACTCTGACAACTTTGTAGGCAAGATGGCCATACCGTCGAAATCACTTCTATCTTTGCTTGCTAGTTGCTCGCTCTTTTGCTATGCCTATGTTGCGATACCTACCACTTGCTTATCATGCCTCCTATATTGTTGAGCCAAGCCTCTAACCGACCTTGTCCTAGCAACCATTGTTTGGCTATGTTACCGCTTTGCTCAGCCCCTCTTATAGCGTTGTTAGTTGCAGGTGAAGATTGGAGCTTGTTCCATGTTGGTACATGGATATTTTGTTGGGATATCACAATATGTCTTATTTAATTAATGCATCTATATACTTGGTAAAGGGTGGAAGGCTCGTCCTTATGCCTGGAGTTTTGTTCCACTCTTGCCGCCCTAGTTTCCGTCATATCGATATTATGTTCCCGGATTTCGTGTTGCTTACGCGGTTGGGTTATAATGGGAACCCCTTGATAGTTCACCTTGAATAAAACTCCTCCAGCAATGCCCAACATTGGTTTTACCATTCGCCACCTAGCCTTTTATTTTCCCTTGGGAGTCGCGCTCCTGAGGGTCATCATTATTTTACCCCCCCCCCCCCCGCCGGGCCAGTGCTCCTCTGAGTGTTGGTCCAAACTAGAGCCCTGTGCAGTGCCCCCTCGGGGAAACTCGAGGTTTGGTTTTAGTTGTATGGAGAGCTCATATGAGTGTGCCCTGAGAACGAGATATGTGCAGCTCCTATCGGGATTTGTCGGCACATTCAGGCGGTGTTGCTGGACTTGTTTCACCATTGTCGAAGTTGTCTTGTAGAAGCGGGATACCGAGTCTGATCAGAATGTCTCGGGAGAAGGTTTATCCTTCGTGACCGTGAGAGCTTGTGATGGGCTAAGTTGGGACTCCCCTGCAGGGATTTGAACTTTCGAAAGCCGTGCCCGCGGTTATGGGTAGATGTGAATTTGTTAATGTCCGGTTGTAGAAAACCTGAAGTTGATCTTAATTAAAATACATCAACCGTGTGTGTAACCGTGATGTTCTCTTTCCGGCGGAGTCCGGGAAGTGAACACGGTGTTGGAGTTATGCTTGACATAGGTTGTTCTAGGATCACTTCTTGATCATAGTTTCTCGATCGTGCTTTGCCTTCTCTTCTCGCTCTCATTTGCGTATGTTAGCTACCATATATGCTAGTGGCTTGCTGCAGCTCCACCTCATACCTTTACCTTACCCATAAGCTTAAATAGTCTTGATCGCGAGGGTGCGAGATTGCTGAGTCCCCATGACTCATAGATTACTTCCAAAACCAGCTTGCAGGTGCCGATGAGTCCGTGAAGATGACGTAACCAAGCTCTAGGAGGAGCTCAATGAAGATCTTGTCCTTTGTGTTGTTTCGTTCTAGTTGATCAGTAGTGGAGCCCAGTTGGGGTCGATCGGGGACCTTGTCGCATTTGGGGTTCTTCTTTTATTTTGGTTCCGTAGTCGGACCTTGTTTGTATTTGGATGTTGTAATGTTGTATTCATGTATTTGTGTGAAGTGGCAATTGTAAGCCAACTATGTATCTTTTCCCCTATTGTATTACATGGGTTGTTTGCGAAGATTACCTCACTTGCGACATTGCTTTCAATGCGGTTATGCCTCTAAGTCGTGCTTCGACACGTGGGAGATATAGCCGCATCGAGGGCGTAAGTTGGTATCAGAGCCTTCCCCAACCTTAAGAGGCCCCTGCTTGATCGAATCGCTGGCGTAATTGAGTCTAGAAATGTTTTCAGTCATTTAGGAATTATATATATCGGAGAGTTAGGACTTCTTTTTACTCCTCAGTCCCTTCATCGCTCTGGTAAGACATCCTGACGTAGAGTTTTGACTCTTCTCTTCTCAAATTTCACTAAAAAAAATTTAGGATCACGCGGGTATCTTGGAATTGTTCCGATGGTTTTGTGATGAGAACATTGTTCTTGGTGCCTCCTGTCATTTAGGGGTTGTGGCAGTGTCCCGGGGAGTTGAGCTCCGAGGTGTTGTTGTCACAATTTTATCGTTGTAGTTCTGGAATACCTGAGTTTAGTTTCGCCGACATCGAAAATCTCTTTTATGCAGTTGTTGGTGAGATAACCTCGATGCCACCCAGTACTGGGGCGGGAGTTCGGGAGTATTGCCATAACTCGTGTAACGGATGCTTTTCGAAGGTTGAGGTAGATGATTTCCGAAGGTTTCTTGGTTATGTGTTGAAGGATGGATACAACTGGATGTAGGATTTGCTAGTTTTGGGTGAGATATTATGCTTCCCCTGTATACCCAACACCTGATTGCATAACGAGAAAATTTCAGGAGTTTATAAGTGGGAATTCAAGTAGCTCTTAGGATATCTTTCCGACAGATGTATGATATGAAATTGGGGTTCGACGTCTAGTGTCCGCCTATTCACGGTTGGTTTTACAGTGGTCTCGTTGTGTCTTAAAGAGTCCTTGGCTATGCGAACTCGGGGACGCTTCGTATGTCATGTGCACTGCCTTGTACATGATGGTGCTGTATGATCGAGCCCGTGTAGGCCCCACCACAAAAACTTCGGACGAAATCTCTATCATATGTTTGCTCCGGCTATTTTGCAAGCCAATCCTTTGTGTTGTTTTGAGTTCTGGTATTCGAGTTGCATCGAAGTCAAGTGTTGATTCCATACCTTTCCTAAGCGATGTTTTCATACTCCTTTGTGAATACTAGCCCTTCTTCATCATCGAGATGGTCATGTCAATTCTTTTTCCAACCGGCGTGTTTTCTCTTCAAGTGGATCCGATCATTTCAACATCAGCAAGATCAATTATCATTTCTTCTCAATGGTGTTTGTTTCATCCGTCCCAAGTTGCCTTTGTTTTCCCACCCACCCACCCTTTTTCTTCAAGGATTCAGATTTCTTGATCAAGTATCCATCTTATTGATGTGAAGTCTCTCCATCCTTTTCCTTCAATGTTCTTATCCGGTGATTCTCATGAAGATACTAACAGAGCCTCAAGTTCGTCATTCTTCATTCTTTTCTTCTCCGGTGGATTCAAATCAACATTTGGTGTTGATCATATCCTTTTTCCTCATTTCAAATGCTTTCTCATGCCGGTGCACTTCTTAATCATCCACTTCTCGCTATTCAATTGTTCCGGAGTGCTAAAGATATCTCAGAAGATTCGTGTTTCCACTCTGCTTTCGTTCAAGCTATTTCGAGGTCCTATCTTATTCAAGCTATTTAATTCAACCGGTGCAATCTCCCCTTCAAATCGTTCTACGGTGTATCTTTTGAGTGGGCCCTAACCCACAGGTTTTTTCCCAGGATCTTACCTGGCTCTTCTTATTTTCCCGGAGCTATCCTAAATTCTTTTCCAAGTTTGACGTAAGAATGAGTTATCATCAGTCAAATGCTTTTCTCCAAGGTCTTTCAAATTCTTTCATCGTTGGCTCTACCTTTCTATTCTTCATTCCGGAGTATCTCAACAATTTGGTGGTGTCCCTCATCGTCATTCTCAGATTCTGGAAGACCAAAGAAGATTCTTCTTTCAATCTTGATCTTTTCTCTTCAAGATTCGTGATTCTAGGTTTATGCCATCCTCGCATAATTGTTTTCGATTGTGAGAATTGTTTTCACCTATCCGGAGCAATTCAAGATTCTGTTCAGTTTGTTCATACGGAGTCCATCATCTCAGATTTATTCATTCTCAGCTTTCAGCTCTCTTTCTCCAAATCTTACCAGTGCTTCGTTCAAGTGATCTCTAATCAGTTCGTGATCCCTTCGTTCTCATGTATCTAGATTCTCTCGAGCATCTTCGTTCATTTGCAAATTCTTCCCGGTGATTCATTATCTTTTATTCGTTCTTTTCAATTCTTACGGTGGTTCATTCAAGATTCTTCTTACCTTGTTATCATCTCAATTCATTTGTTGTTTTCAATCCTACCGGTGGATTTGTCGAAGACCTTCCCAAGTTTGCGCTATATCTCGCTTAATCCTTTCTACGAGAATAAGTAGTATGCCAATTCCATTGCTTGTCATCAATTTGAATTGGTGAAGGATAAGCATAATGTAATTGTTATTCTTGTTTCTTCCGAGTGATTCAATTCCTTATTCCGGAGGTTCATTGAAAAATTCTTGGTTTCTTTTGCTCATCTTTCTTTTCCGGGGTACCAAGTTTCCACTTTGTCTTGTCACGAAGCTCCATTTAAATCATCGCAAGGTTTCACCTTGTGTTTTTCAACTTCTCTTTTTTCTCGTTATCCTTTTGTTACCGGAGTTCTTCATGAAGGTTCTACATGATGGTTCATCTAAGATTTAATTCCTTTTCGAAGTTTTCATTGAGATTCTTTTCAGAGGAGCTCAATCATTCTTCATCTTGCAATCCGGAGTGCAATTCTTTCTACCGTATCATCGGAGGTGGTATTATGTCACTCTTGACAATTTGAGTTCGTGTTTCATGATACAACAATTGTCAAGAATGAGATAGTTAAATCCACCAATTTCTTCGAGCATGATCTCTTCTCAATCCATCAATCGCTTTGTTGGAGTTATCTTGGGTTATATTTCACCTTAAACCTTCCCTAAGGATTGTTGCTATTTATGGTGCTTATAAAGGACCCAAGTTCTTCTTTATCCTCTCGGTGAAATACGTTCTCGTCTCCTTGGTTATACCAATCCAATCTTTTCCGTGAATGGCAAGTTGTCACCTCATAATGTTGATATGCCTTCTATAAGCCCACTTCAAGCTTGTCCTTCCGTTGTTGGTGTTCCAACAACTCCGTTCGACCCTTCTCCTAAGTATGCCTTTTCAAGCTCTTTCGTGACAGAAGTTGGCATTTTCTTCTCCATTCTCCTATTTCATTTATATATCTTCTATTCTTTCCTTCCGGAGGCTTTGCGATGTTGTTCTTTTGACCAATCATCTCGTTTGGTCAAAGATCATGTTCTATTCATGCCTATCCATTTAACCTTAGTGTTGTGCCCTTTTGCTCAAGTTCTTTTCGCCTTATCAAGCCTTGCACCTCTTTTCAACAAGAGTGCTGTCTAAGATCTTTCTTACCTCTTGTTCCATTCATTCAATAGTTCTGGAGGCTGTATGTTGTTGATCTCTTCAAGTATCTTCTCATCTTATCAAGTTATTATTCAATTCCTTTTCTTTTCAATCAGAGTGCTGCCCGAAGTTGTTCTTCCTTGTTCCTCTTCCCTACCGGAGTGTTTTCAATTTTGTTCATCTCCATTGTATTCTTTTCTCGAAATGACTTAACCTTTCAAGGTTCTTTGATTTCACTCGTTTGTCAAAGAAGCAACTTAGTTTTACCTCTTCTCTTCCTTTTCTGTTTCCTCTGGTGCCATTCTAGATCTCGGGACGAGATCCTCTCGTAGAGGTGGAGTGTTGTGACGCCCCGAGACTGATGTGCCAGGTGTTGTCCAGTTATTCGCTGTTGTTGCCTTGTCATCGCTTGCGTTTCATGCATCTCATATCATGTCATCATGTGCATTTCATTTGCATACATGTTTGTCTCATGCATCCTAGAATTTTTCCCGTTGTCCATTTTGCAATCCGGCGCTCCTATGTCACCCGGTGCCCCTTTCTACCTCTTTTCGTGTGTGGGGTAAAAAAATTCTGGATTGGACCGAGACTTGCCATGCGTCCTTGGTTTACCACCGGTAGACCGCCTGTCAAGTTTCGTGCCATTTGGACTTCGTTTGATACTCCAACGGTTAACCGAGGGACCGAGAAGGCCTCGTGTGTGTTACAGCCCAACTCCCCTTCAAAGTGGCCCAAAACCCACCTAAACCTCCTCCATCATCTCGGTCGTTCGATCATGATCGCGTGGCCGAAAACCGCACCTCATTTGGACTCTCCTAGCTCCCTCTACCTATATATATGTGCATCTCCCCCGAAATCCGGGTCTAAACCTAGATCTTCCTCCTCCGCGCGCCGGACATGTCCAGCCGCCGCGCCAGACCAATCCGGGCGCGACACGTCATCCCACCGGACCTCCTCTCTCCTCCCCGCCGCCAAAGCCCGCCGACCCAGATCCGGCCCGCGCGGGGCCGAACCGGGCCAGATCCCGCCGCCGCCAACCGCGGGCGCTGCCCCGCCTGCGACCGCCCGTCGCCGCCGCGGCGCGCCTCGCCGCCGCCTCCTCCACCGGCCATCGCCGCCGACCGCCGCTGTGCCCACTTCCGGCGCCGGCTCGCGCGCTGCACTCCGGCCACCGCTCAACCCGCCACCGCTCAACCCGCCACCGCCAGTCGCCATCGCCCCGAGCATCGCGGCACCTCGAGCTCCTCGCCGCCGCACCTCCTGCCTCGCCGCCTCCGGCGACCGGAGCTCGCCGGAGCTCGCCGCCTCGTCCCGCCGTCATCCGGATCCAGCGCCCCATCCCGGATCCCTGCCTGGATCAGATCCACCAAGTCGGTCATCCAAACGCAGCTCTTCGTCCCCCGGATCTCCTCGTCCCGATTCGTCCCGTCCCGGGTTGACTTTTCCGGAGGGTAATTTTTCGACCAAGTCCCCGAAATTTCCAGATTCAAATGCCCATGTTCATCATGTCATAACTTTGCATCCGTAGCTCCGTTTTGCGGGTATAGCATAACAGAATGTTCGCCTCAGAGAGTACATCATTTCAACTCATTGCATCATTTTTATTTGTGCTCATCTTGTTGCCCGAAATGCTGTTGGAAGAGGGCTATTTAAGATAATTGTCAGATCTGCTGCATCAAATAGCTATTTGTCATTTTTGCCATGTTTAATGTGTGCATGATATGCTCCTGAGCTATATATGAGTTTTGTTACATGCCATGCCATCTTTACAGAGGTGCTTACCATGTATTTTTGTGATATGTGTGGTGACTAGCACAAGCTTGCAAAGTAGCGTATTCGGTAATGCTGATTTCAGGGACTTGGAATTTCACCAAGTCCTTGATCTGATGTTTGTCAATATGCCATATGTTCATGTTGTTTCCTAGTGATCCATGCCTCTATTGAGGAAGATCAGTAAGGATGTTTTGTTAACATTGTGGTGCTGTATCCATCCATGTCTTTGTTTGCATTTATGGAGCACCCTAGCTTGAGTCAATCAAGCTCTACTTTTGCTATATCGTGAATCCTGACAGATTATTGACTTGTTAGCGATTTTTCCGAGGATGTTATTGTTGATCGGTGCATGCTATGTCGTTGTTCTTGCCATGTCTAGCTTCTATGATATGTATTCTTTATGGGTGTATGCTTAGTTTGTCATGCCATGCTCTATAGTGAGTGCATCGAGCTCGTGAACATGCCAACATGCTAATCTGATTCGCATGCTCCAGTTTTTCACTAAGTCTATAACCTGATTATGTTTTTGTGTAGGATCTAGAAGTAGATGTGTCTAGAGGGGGGTAATTAGACACTTAGTGCTAAAGTTGCAATTTTTAGGCCTTTTTGGTTTGAGTGGAGTTTTAGGCACAATTTCAACATACACAATACATATCAAGCAAGCATGCAAAGAGTATATGAGCAGCGGAATGTAAAGCATGCAACTTGCAAGAATGTAAGGGGAAGGGTTTGGAGAATTCAAACGCAATTGGAGACACGGATGTTTTTCCCGTGGTTCGGATAGGTGGTGCTATCCTACATCCACGTTGATGGAGACTTCAACCCACGAAGGGTAACGGTTGCGCGAGTCCACGGAGGGCTCCACCCACGAAGGGTAATGGTTGCGCGAGTCCATGGAGGGCTCCACCCACGAAGGGTCCACAAAGAAGCAACCACCCACGAAGGGTCCACGAAGAAGCAACCTTGTCTATCCCACCATGGCCATCGCCCACGAAGGACTTGCCTCACTAGCGGTAGATCTTCACGAAGTAGGCGATCTCCTTGCCCTTACAAACTCCTTGGTTCAACTCCACAATCTTGTCGGAAGCTCCCAAGTAACACCTAGAGAATCTAGGAGACACCACTCTCTAAGAAGTAACAAATGGTGTGTAGGTAATGAACTCCTTGCTCTTGTGCTTCAAATGATAGTCTCCCCAACACTCAACTCTCTCTCATAGGATTTGGATCTGGTGGAAAGAAGGTTTGAGTGGAAAGCAACTTGGGGAAAGCTAGAGATCAAGATTCATATGGTAGGAATGGAATATCTTGGCCTCAACTCATGAGTAGGTAGTTCTCTCTCAGAAATAGGATGCTGGAAGTGTAGGCTTAGTCTGATGGCTCTCTCTATGAATGAAGAGGAGGTGGAGGGGTATATATAGCCTCCACACAAAATCCAACCGTTACACACGATTTACCAATCTCGGTGGGACCGAATCAACAAACTCGGTCAGACCGAAATAGGAAACCTAGTGACCGTTAGAGATTTTTGGTGGGACCGACTGGATCAACTCGGTGGGACCGATGTGCTAGGGTTAGGGTAAATCCAAAACTCGGTTTGACCGATTACTCAAACTCGGTGGGACCGATTTGGGTAATAAGTGAAACAGAGAGTTGGCCAAGCAAACTCGGTGGGGCCGATTGCATATCTCGGTGGGACCGAAAATATTGCAATAGGTAACAGAGAGTTTGCAAGCCCATCTCGGTGAGACCGAGATCCCATCGGTGAGACCGAACTGATTAGTGTTTCTGGCAGTGGCTATGACAGGTGAAACTCGGTGGCACCGGATAGGAATAATCGGTAGGTCCGAGTTTGGCTTTGGGTTTAGGTCATATGTGGAAGTGGGAAAGTAGCTGAGGATTTTGGAGCATATCATTAAGCACATGAAGCAAGAGGCTCATTAAGCAACACCTCATCCCTCCTTGATAGTATTGGCTTTTCCTATGGACTCAATGTGATCTTGGATCACTAAAATGTAAAATGAAGAGTCTTGAGCTTGAAGCTTTAGCCAATCCTTTGTCCTTAGCATCTTGAAGGAGTTCCCACAACCTTTAGTCCATGCCACTCCATTGTTGAACTTATCTGAAACATGCTAGATAGAAATGTTAGTCCAACAAGAGATATGTTGTCATCAATTATCAAAACCACCTAGGGAGCACTTGTGCTTTCAATCTCCCCCTTTTTGGTAATTGATGGAAACATACATCAAGCTTTAGATAAAGATATAAAGAACACCAAGTAAAGCTTTGGAAGGACATGTAACAAGCATAGGCTCCCCCTACATGTATGCACTCATGTACTTATGAAATATAGAGGCATGTGAGAGCATAACCATGAGAGAGTAGGCAATGTGTTACATGTATCTTGGCCATATGCATCAGAGCAAAAGATTATCAAGGAAAATACCTTCATGCTCATGAGTCCTTCTTGCAAACAGTATGTACATAAGCAAGAACTCCTCATACTCATGATTTTGATGCATATACTTACCTTGTGGTCTTGAGTTGGCTTAGGATGGAATGAACCTGCACAAACAAAGTTAGATAACACAGGTACATCCACTAGCCAGAGCAAACAAAAGAAACCACAAGAATACCAAGACTGGGATGACATGTAGAGAGTGAGTACAAGGTACCACATTGGATTCAACATGTCCCCAAGAATAAAGATATGCAATGAATTTGACTGATTTCTTTCCCTTAGGTGTCTTGCTCCCCCTGAATCTCACATGGGATATTGGGAGAAGATAGGGAACAGAAAATCAGAGCTGAAAGATACAAATGGATAGAACTTAATGCAAATACATGTCTTTCCCCCAAAAAGGCATGTGACATCTCTCCTCTTGAACATCAAGCATCTGGGATCCTTGAGTATTCTCTCCCCCTGGAAGTCTCTCTCTCCCCCTTAATACTTTCTCTCTTGTAGGTTTGGTCCTTGAGACTTTTTCTCTCCCTTGATGTGATCTCTCTCTCCTACAAGCTTTGATGTGATCTCTCTCTCCCCCTTTGACATCAATTTCCAAGAAGGCCTTTCTGGAATCCTCGTATAGGTTTGGTCCTTGAGACTCAGCACAAAGCAATGGATAAAACTGTGATGCTTGTAGAGGACAAGATTCATTGAGTAGAGCTGGATCAGAAGAAATATAGAACAAGTGGGAAACTGTTTTTCCTGTTGCGAAGTCGGTGGCACCGAGTGGTATGTTTCGGTGGCACCGAAAAGATTCGGTTGGACCGAAAATTACAAGTCGGTGAGACCGAGTTCACACAGAGAAAAACACTTGTCACCTCAGCTCACTAGACATGTAGGATCTCACAAAGATTTGCAATGAATTACCTGAAGGATTTCTAAGGAATTAAATGCAGAAAATGCAGTACATAAACAGAAAGAAAAGAGAAGAGGCTGAAAAATCTAGATGGACTTTTTTTTGTTTTTGAAAAAGAGAAAGAAACTAAACATGCATGAGATACACACAAAAAGAACACAAGAGAACTTCATCTAGAGTTGGGCGGTGACATAGTCACCTATGTTAGAGTATATTGACTTAGGAGTCAAGTGAGAACACTTGATCATAGGTCATACTCATCGTTTAAGCTCAAAATGGGGTTACCATTTTTCGTTTAAGCATCTTGATGTATTCACATCTTGTTGAGTTGCTTTGACTCATGTCTTGGAGTAAAGCTTCTCTAAGATGGAATAACATACCTTGGGTGGTGGTGTGGTTATTGCTCATGTAGTTGAACTTGTGTGGGTGCTCAAGGTTGATATAACTCATCAAGAGTTGGGAGCACCACTTGGAGTTTGAGTTCATCTACCTACATGGGTTAGTTCTTGCAAGGAAGAGCACTTGTGTATCCAAAAATGACAATCATGAAGCTCAACATAGAATTTATCAAAGGATATGTTTGAATGGTTTTGTGCTTCCTTGTCTTCAACCACCATTGTGTAGAGTCTTGGTGATGTAGAGATTTCTCAAGATGTGAGTGAGTCGCAATCTCATGGAATTAGATTCAACCAAGCACCTACATGGGTTAGACAACATGCAAGGTGCAAATATATCCAAGACATAAGATAGTTATCATAAGAGATATATCATGGATTAGTCATAAGCTCATGTCTTGCATGTATCCAATGGAGTTTCTACTCCAAGTTCGAAGCATCAATGATGTTCAATTCTCCTCTCAACCTGCAAAACACTTTCTCATCAAGAGGTTTAGTAAATATATCCGCTAATTGCTTATCGGTGCGAACATGCTTAAGATAAATGTCACCCTTAGCAACATGATCTCGAATGAAATGATGACGAACTTCAATATGCTTAGTTCGAGAATGTTGTACATGATTATGACCAATTTTGATAGCACTTTCATTGTCACAAAGTAGTGGAACATGTTTCACATAGATCCCATAATCTTTAAGAGTTTGGGTCATCCAAAGTAATTGAGCACAACATGAACCAGCGGCAATGTATTCCGCTTCGGCGGTGGATAAGGATACCGAGTTTTGTTTCTTGGAAGACCAAGACACAAGAGATCTACAAAGAAATTGACAAGTACCCGAAGTGGACTTTCTATCAACCTTATCTCCGGCATAATCCGAGTCGGAATAGCCAACAAGATCAAAAGAAGACCTCTTAGGATACTAAATGCCAAAATTTGGTGTATGGATTAAATATCTCACTATCCTTTTCACAGCCTTAAGATGACATTCTTTAGGAGCAGCTTGATATCGTGCACACATGAACACACTTAGCATAATACCGGGACGTGAAGCACATAGGTATAACAATGAACCAATCATAGAGCGATAAACCTTTTGATCAACCGGTTCACCATCTTTGGTCAAATCATTATGTCCACCAGTAGGCATGGGTGTAGACATACCTTTGCATTCTTGCATATTGAACTTCTTGAATAAGTCCTTGGTGTACTTTGTTTGAGAGACAAATGTACCTTCCTTAGTTTGCTTGATTTGCAAACCGAGAAAGAATTTGAGTTCACTCATCATAGACATCTCAAACTTCTCTGACATTAGCTTTCCAAACTTTTCACTAAAGAGAGGGTTAGTTGAACCAAATATGATATCATCAACATAAATTTGGCATACAAATAGTTCTCCATTAACCCTTTTAGTAAAAAGAGTAGAATCAATTTTACCAATTTCAAAACCACTTGTAGTAAGGAACTTGGTCAAGCATTTATACCATGCTCTAGGAGCTTGTTTAAGACCATAAAGAGCTTTGTGAAGTTTGTAAACATGATTTGGTTTCTTAGGATTGATAAAGCCGGGAGGTTGTTTGACATAAACTTCCTCCTCTATTTCACCATTTAGAAAAGCACTTTTAATGTCCATTTGGTACAAGGTGATATTATGGTGATTAGCATAGGCAAGTAAGATGCGAATGGACTCAAGTCTAGCAACGGGAGTATATGTCTCACCATAGTCCATACCTTCGACTTGTGTGTATCCTTGGGCGACGAGACGTGCTTTGTTGCGAACCACTTGTCCATCTTCATCTTGCTTGTTGCGAAACACCCATTTGGTACCAATGATGTTGTGGTTGTTGTCGGGCTTCTCAACTAATGTCCAAACTTGGTTTCTCTCAAAGTTGTGTAGCTCTTCATGCATAGCGTTTATCCAATCCGGATCTTCCAATGCTTCTTCAACCTTCATAGGTTCAATGCTAGAGATGAATGAATAGTTTTCACAAAAGTTAGCTAAACGAGTCTTTGAGCGAGTGATTCTCCCGGTTTGTATATCATTTAAGATTTGCTCGACGGGATGATCTTTGACAATTCTTCCTCGGACTCGTGAGAGCTTTTGCTTGGGTCTTTGTTGAACATCTTCTTCATCTTGTTCTTCTTCTTGGTCTTCTTCATTGTTGACGTTGTCGTTCTCTTGTCGTGGTGGAGAAGGAGGTTGTTGATGTTCGTCTTGATGTATTTCCTCGTTTTCTTCATCTTGGTGTGTCCCACTTGTGGATGCTTCCGTGTCAATTCTTGGTTCACTTTGTCGTGAAGTAGAAGCTTCCACTTGGACGGATGAAGTACTCTCCTTCACCTCCATTGGACGAATTTTGCCAATGGACAAGTCTTGGATTGCTTCTGAAGGGTCTTTGTCTCCTACATCAATTGGCAATTGCTCTACTTGCGAGCCATTAGATTCATCAAACTTCACATCTACCGTCTCTTCAACCTTTCGGGTGAAATTGTTGTAGACACGGTAAGTGTGAGAGTTTGAGCCATAACCAAGTAGGAAACCTTCATGAGATTTAGGAGCAAACTTTGAACGATGATGCTTATCAAGAATGTAGCACTTTGAGCTGAATACTCGAAAGTATCCAACTTGGGGTTTGTTACTGGTGAGAAGCTCGTATGTCGTCTTGCCGAGTAGCTTGTGAACATATAAGTGATTTGTTGCGTGACAAGCTGTCTCAACCGCTTCTACACAAAAGTGCTTCGGCGTCTTGTATTCATCAAGCATCGTTCTTGCCATTTCGATGATCGTCCGGTTCTTCCTCTCAACAACTCCATTTTGTTGAGGTGTGTACGTAGCCGAGAACTCTTGTGAAATCCCTTCTTCATCAAGAAAGGTGTCCACATTTGCGTTCTTGAACTCCGTTCCGTTGTCACTCAGAACCTTCTTGATCTTCACATCAAACTGATTTTGGGCCTTCCTAGCGAAGTTTCTGAAGATCTTCTGGACCTGCGGCTTGTCATTAAGAAAGAACACCCACATAAATCTTGAAAAATCATCAACTATAACTAGACCAAAAGAATTTCCACCGAGACTCTTGTAGGCGTTGGGACCAAAAAGATCCATATGAAGTAGCTCGAGTGGCCTCCTTATGGTCATGATGTTCTTCACGGGATGTCTTCCTCCAACCTATTTACCTGCTTGACAAGCACTGCAAAGTCTATCCTTATCAAATATGACATCGTTAACTCCAAGGATATGATTTCCTTTAATAAGCTTGTCAAGGTTTCTCATGCCAACGTGACCTAGTCGTCTATGCCACAACCAACCTTTTGAGGATTTAGCAACAAAGGCAAGTTTTAGGTTGTGCCTTTTTAGAGAAATCGACAATGTAAAGATCACCTCTACGCATACCCGTAAAGACCATTTTATGATTGTCTCGACGAAATACTTGGCAATCTACCTCAGTAAATAGGACATTCAAACCGAAATCAGCAAGTCTAGATACTGAAAGTAAGTTGTAGCCGAGAGATTCAACGAGCATGACATTTTGAATGGAACTATCATGTGAGATGGCCACCTTACCAAGGCCAACCACTTTACCCTTTGAATTATCACCAAAGGTGACATATTTTCGAGGGCCGTCATTTTCAGCAAGCTCACGAAACATCTCTTCATCTCCGGTCATATGATCAGTACATCCACTATCAAGAACCCATTCCTTTCCTCCTGATTCATATCCCCGAAGATTTGCCATAAGACCAAAATGTCTCATTGCATCATCAAGATCGAAGTCACTATCATCATCATAGTATCCATGTTCATCATGATCTTCCGACTCATCATTTCCTAGAGAGGGTAATTCATTAGATAAATGATCATCAAAGTGGTCACCTTTATGAATTCTTATAGCTTCGAATGTGATATCACTAATGATTCCAACATCTCCTTTAGCATGCTTAAGATTGGTAAGTTCAAATAGACAATTACTAAAACTAGGATCACTAGAGTTCATCTTACTCAAGGCAATAGATTTATGGAGAATTTCATCCAAAGTTTTCAAGGAATGATCGGGAAATCGTTCCTCAAGAAATTTCCATATAGTATAGGCACAATTAAGAGTAGGCAAACTAGCAATCAAATTTTTGGGCAATCCTCTAATGATGAGCTCAATAGTTCTAAGATTGCGAATCAAGTCAATATCTTCATCTAGGGTAGGATGCAAAGGATCAATATGAGGTGCACAAGGGCTAGCAATATACTTGTTCAAATGATATTGATTGAAAATTACAAGCATCTCATTTTTCCGCTCATGAAAATACTCTCCATCAAGAATAGGCACTCTATGTCTAAGACTCCCTAAGGTAGACACATCCATCTTCCTCCAATGGTGATTAAACCAAGGCAATGGAGACCAAAGCTCTGATACCACTTGTAGGATCTAGAAGTATATGTGTCTAGAGGGGGGGGGGTGATTAGACACTTAGTGCTAAAGTTGCAATTTTTAGGCCTTTTTGGTTTGAGTGGAGTTTTAGGCACAATTTCAAAATACACAATACATATCAAGAAAGCATGCAAAGAGTATATGAGCAGCGGAATGTAAAGCATGCACCTTGCAAGAATGTAAGGGGAAGGGTTTGGAGAATTCAAACGCAATTGGAGACATGGATGTTTTTCCCGTGGTTCGGATAGGTGGTGCTATCCTACATCCACGTTGATGGAGACTTCAACCCACGAAGGGTAACGGTTGCGCGAGTCCACGGAGGGATCCACCCACGAAGGGTAATGGTTGCGCGAGTCCACGGAGGGCTCCACCCACGAAGGGTCCATGAAGAAGCAACCACCCACGAAGGGTCCACGAAGAAGCAACCTTGTCTATCCCACCATGGCCATCGCCCACGAAGGACTTGCCTCACTAGCGGTAGATCTTCATGAAGTAGGCGATCTCCTTGCCCTTACAAACTCCTTGGTTCAACTCCACAATCTTGTCGGAGGCTCCCAAGTAACACCTAGCCAATCTAGGAGACACCACTCTCCAAGAAGTAACAAATGGTGTGTAGGTAATGAACTCCTTGCTCTTGTGCTTCAAATGATAGTCTCCCCAACACTCAACTCTCTCTCATAGGATTTGGATCTGCTAGAAAGAAGGTTTGAGTGGAAAGCAACTTGGGGAAAGCTAGAGATCAAGATTCATATGGTAGGAATGGAATATCTTGGCCTCAACACATGAGTAGGTAGTTCTCTCTCAGAAATAGGATGCTGGAAGTGTAGGCTTAGTCTGATGGCTCTCTCTACGAATGAAGAGGAGGTGGAGGGGTATATATAGCCTCAACACAAAATCCAACCGTTACACACGATTTACCAATCTCGGTGGGACCGAATCAACAAACTCGGTCAGACCGAAATAGGAAACCTAGTGACCGTTAGAGATTTTCGGTGGGACCGACTGGATCAACTCGGTGGGACCGATGTGCTAGGGTTAGGGTAAATCCAAAACTCGGTTTGACCGATTACTCAAACTCGGTGGGACCGATTTGGGTAATAAGTGAAACAGAGAGTTGGCCAAGCAAACTCGGTGGGGCCGATTGCATATCTCGGTGGGACCGAAAATATTGCAATAGGTAACAGAGAGTTTGCAAGCCCATCTCGGTGAGACCGAGATCCCATCGGTGAGACCGAACTGATTAGGGTTTCTGGCAGTGGCTATGACAGGTGAAACTCGGTGGCGCCGGATAGGAATAATCGGTAGGTCCGAGTTTGGCTTTGGGTTTAGGTCATATGTGGAAGTGGGAAAGTAGTTGAGGATTTTGGAGCATATCATTAAGCACATGAAGCAAGAGGCTAATTAAGCAACACCTCATCCCTCCTTGATAGTATTGGCTTTTCCTATGGACTCAATGTGATCTTGGATCACTAAAATGTAAAATGAAGAGTCTTGAGCTTGAAGCTTTAGCCAATCCTTTGTTCTTAGCATCTTGAAGGAGTTCCCACAACCTTTAGTCCATGCCACTCCATTGTTGAACTTATCTGAAACATGCTAGATAGAAATGTTAGTCCAACAAGAGATATGTTGTCATCAATTATCAAAACCACCTAGGGAGCACTTGTGCTTTCATTTTGCCATGTTCACATGCTTGCAATTGTATTTTCTAAGCCCTTTTGGCTCAAGTACACTAAGGGACTTTTGTTAAGTGCTTTGAGAAGCTTCATGTCATGCCTTTCTTTGCCATGTTAAGTTCCTGTAGCATATAGTTTTCATACTCCAAACTACGCTACCTGATCTGAAATTCAAGACCTGTGTTAATTTCACTAAGTCTGAAACATGTTATCGTTTGCATTTTTGACATGCTTGTTTGAACCTGTTAATGGATGAATTGGCCGTAGCTAAGTGTTCATCTTTTGTCAAGCATCATGAGTGGATCCCTGCCATGTATTTTGTTTTCTTGTTTGAGTGTTGTAGCATAATTATCTTGATGCATTTATATGGCTACTTGCTGTTTATCGCAGACCGGTGCCATATTTGTTTTGCTTGCCATTTCCAAACCGTGCATCCGATTCCGGTGATCCTTATATCGATTTCAACCAAAATCACCTCACCTTTCCAGTGGCACTCTTGGATTTCCATGTTGAGGTCAGGTTCAATAATTCCTTGTCAAATCTTGCATATGCATCACATATCGCATCCCGCATAGCATTCCATGTTTGCATCATCTTGTTCGAGCTTTGCCCGTGGTTGATTGTGGTCCTTTTGCTTGTTTGCCTTGTTTGGGTAGAGCCGGGAGACGAGTTCGCTAACGAGGAGCCCGTTGAGTTTGCTTACGAGGATCAAGTTAACTCTGACAACTTTGCAGGCAAGATGACCATACCCTCGAAATCACTTCTATCTTTGCTTGTTAGTTGCTCGCTCTTTTGCTATGCCTATGCTGAGATACCTACCACTTGCTTATCATGCCTCCTATACTGTTGAGCCAAGCCTATAACCCACCTTGTCCTAGCAAACCATAGTTTGGCTATGTTACCGCTTTGCTCATCCCCTCTTATAGCGTTGTTAGTTGCAGGTGAAGATTGGAGCTTGTTCCATGTTGGAACATGGATATTTTGTTGGGATCTCACAATATCTCTTATTTAATTAATGCATCTATATACTTGGTAAAGGGTGGAAGGCTCAGCCTTATGCCTGGTGTTTTGTTCCACTCTTGCCGCCCTAGTTTCCGTCATATCGATGTTATGTTCCCAGATTTTGCGTTCCTTACGCGGTTGGGTTATAATGGGAACCCCTTGATAGTTCGCCTTGAATAAAACTCCTCCAGCAATGCCCAACATTGGTTTTACCATTCGCCACCTAGCCTTTTCTTTTCCCTTGGGAGTCGTGCTCCTGAGGGTCATCATTATTTTACCCCCCGGGCCAGTGCTCCCCTGAGTGTTGGTCCAAACTAGAGCCCTGTGCAGCACCCCCTCGGGGAAACTCGAGGTTTGGTTTTAGTTGTATGGACAGCTCATCTGAGTGTGCCCTGAGAACGAGATATGTGTAGCTCCTATCGGGATTTGTTGGCACATTCGGGCGGTGTTGCTGGACTTGTTTCACCATTGTCGAAGTTGTCTTGTAGAACCGGGATACCGAGTCTGATCGGAATGTCTCGGGAGAAGGTTTATCCTTCGTTGACCGTGAGAGTTTGTGATGGGCTAAGTTGGGACTCCCCTGCAGGGATTTGAACTTTTGAAAGTCGTGCCCGCGGTTATGGGAAGATGGGAATTTGTTAATGTCCAGTTGTAGAAAACCTTAAGTTGATCTTAATTAAAATACATCAACCGCGTGTGTAACCGTGATGGTCTCTTTCCGGCGGAGTCCGGAAAGTGAACACGGTGTTGGAGTTATGCTTGACGTAGGTTGTTCTAGGATCACTTCTTGATCATTGTTTCTCGATCATGATTTGCCTTCTCTTCTCGCTCTCATTTGCGTATGTTAGCTACCATATATGCTAGTGGCTTGCTACAGCTCCACCTCATACCTTTACCTTACCCATAAGCTTAAATAGTCTTGATCGTGAGGGTGCGAGATTGCTGACTCCACATGACTCACAGATTACTTCCAAAACCAGCTTGCAGGTGCCGATGAGTCCGTGCAGATGACGTAACCAAGCTCTAGGAGGAGCTCGATGAAGATCTTGTCCTTTGTGTTGTTTCGTTCTAGTTGATCAGTAGTGGAGCCCAGTTGGGGTCGATCGGGGACCTTGTCGCATTTGGGGTTCTTCTTTTATTTTGGTTCCGTAGTCGGACCTTGTTTGTATTTGGATGTTGTAATGTTGTATTCATGTATTTGTGTGAAGTGGCGATTTTAAGCCAACTATGTATCTTTTCCCCTATTGTATTACATGGGTTGTTTGCGAAGATTACCTCACTTGCGACATTGCTTTCAATGCGGTTATGCCTCTAAGTCGTGCTTCGACACGTGGGAGATATAGCCACATCAAGGGCGTTATAAGTTGGTATCAGAGCCTTCCCCAACCTTAGGAGCCCCCTGCTTGATCGAATCGCTGGCGTTATTGAGTCTAGAAATGTTTTGAGTCATTTAGGAATTATATATATCGGAGAGTTAGGACTTCTTTTTACTCCTCAGTCCCTTCATCGCTCTGGTAAGGCATCCTGACGTAGAGTTTTGACTCTTCTCTTCTCAAATTTCACTAAAACTTTTTTTAGGATCACACGGGTATCTTGGAATCGTTCCGATTGTTTTGTGACGAGAACATTGTTCTTGGTGCCTCCTGTCATTTAGGGGTTGTGGCAGTGTCCCGGGGAGTTGAGCTCCGAGGTATTGTCGTCACAATTTTATCGTTGCAGTTCTGGAATACCTGAGTTTAGTTTCGCCGACATCAAAAATCTCTTTTATGCAGTTGTTGGTGAGATAACCTCAATGCCACCCAGTACTGGGGCGGGAGTTCGGGAGTATTGCCATAACTCGTATAACAGATGCTTTTCGAAGGTTAAGGTAGATGATTTCCGAAGGTTTCTTGGTTATGTGTTGAAGGATGGATACAACTGGATGTAGGATTTGCTAGTTTTGGGTGAGATATTATGCTTCCCCTGTATCCCCAACACCTGATTGCATAACGAGAAAATTTCGGGAGTTTATAAGTGGGAATTCAAGTAGCTCTTAGGATATCTTTCCGACAGATGTATGATATGAAAATGGGGCTCGACGTCTAGTGGTCTGCCTATTCACGGTTGGTTTTATAGTGGTCTTGTTGTGTCTTAAAGAGTCCTTGGCTATGCCGACTCGAGGACGCTTCATATGTCATGTGCACTGCCTTGTACATGATGGTGCTGTACGATCGAGCCCGTAGAGGCCCCACCACGAAAACTTCGGAAGAAATCTCTATCATCTGTTTGCTCCGGCTATTTTGCAAGCCAATCCTTTGTTTTGTTTTGAGTTGTGGTATTCGAGTTGCTTCGAAGTCAAGCGTTGATTCCATACCTTTCCTAAGCGGTGTTGTCATACTCCTTTGTGAATACTAACCCTTCTTCATCATCGAGATGGTCATGTCAATTCTTTTTCCAACCGGCGTGTTTTCTCTTCAAGTGGATCCGATCATTTCAACATCAGCAAGATCAATTATCATTTCTTCTCAACGGTGTTTGTTTCATTCGTCCCAAGTTGCCTTTGTTTTCCCACCCACCCACCCTTTTTCTTCAAGGATTCAGATTTCTTGATCAAGTATCCATCTTATTGATGTGAAGTCTCTCCATCCTTTTCATTCAATGTTCTTATCCGGTGATTCTCATGAAGATACTAAAGGAGCCTCAAGTTCGTCATTCTTCATTCTTTTCTTCTCCGGTGGATTCAAATCAAGATTTGGTGTTGATCATATCCTTTTTCCTCGTTTCAAATGCTTTCTCATGCCGGTGCACCTCTTAATCATCCACTTCTCGCTATTAAATTGTTCCGGAGTGCTAAAGATATCTCAGAAGATTCGTGTTTCCACTCTGCTTTCATTCAAGCTATTTTGAGGTCCTATCTTATTCAAGCCATTTAATTCAACCGGTGCAATCTCCCCTTCAAATTGTTCTACGGTGTATCTTTTGAGTGGGCCCTAACCCACAGGTTTTTTCCCAGGATCTTACCTGGCTCTTCTTATTTTCCTGGAGCTATCCTAAATTCTTTTCCAAGTTTGACGTAAGAATGAGTTATCATCAGTCAAATGCTTTTCTCCAAGATCTTTCAAATTCTTTCATCGTTGGCTCTACCTTTCTATTCTTCATTCCGGAGTATCTCAACAATTTGGTGGTGTCCCTCATCGTCATTCTCATATTTTGGAAGACCGAAGAAGATTGTTCTTTCAATCTTGCTCTTTTCTCTTCAAGATTCGTGATTCTAGCTTTATGCCATCCTCGCATAATTGTTTTAGATTGTGAGAATTCTTTTCACCTATCCGGAGCAATTCAAGATTCTGTTCAGTTTGTTCATCCGGAGTCCATCATCTCAGATTTGTTCATTCTCAGCTTTCAGCTCTCTTTCTCCAAATCTTACCGGTGCTTCTTTCAAGTGATCTCTAATCAGTTCGTGATCCCTTCGTTCTCATGTATCTAGATTCTCTCGGGAATCTTCGTTCATTTGCAAATTCTTCCGGGTGATTCGTTATCTTTTATTCGTTGTTTTCAATTCTTATGGTGGTTCGTTCAAGATTCTTCTTACCTTGTTATCATCTCAATTCATTTGTTGTTTTCAATCCTACCGGTGGATTTGTCGAAGACCTTCCCAAGTTTGCGCTATATCTCGCTTAATCCTTTCTACGAGAATAAGTAGTATGCCAATTCCATTGCTTGTCATCAATTTGAATTGGTGAAGGATAAGCATAATGTAATGTTTATTCTTGGTTTCTTTTGCTCATCTTTCTTTTCCGGGGTACCAAGTTTCCACTTTGTCTTGTCACGAAGCTCCATTTAAATCATCGCAAGGCTTCACCTTGTGTTTTTCAACTTCTCTTTTTTCTGGTTATCCTTTTGTTACCGGAGTTCTTCATGAAGGTTCTACATGATGGTTCATCTAAGATTTAATTCCTTTTCGAAGTGTTCATTGAGATTCTTTTCAGAGGATCTCAATCATTCTTCATCTTGCAATCCGGAGTGCAATTCTTTCTACCGTATCATCGGAGGTGGTATTATGTCACTCTTGACAATTTGAGTTCGTGTTTCATGATACAACAATTGTCAAGAATGAGATAGTTAAATCCACCAATTTCTTCGAGCATGAGCTCTTCTCAATCCATCAATCGCTCTGTTGTAGTTATCTTGGGTTATATTTCACCTTAAACCTTCCCTAAGGATTGTTGCTATTTATGGTTCTTATAAAGGACCAAAGTTCTTCTTTATCCTCTCGGTGAAATACGTTCTCGCCTCGTTGGTTATACCAATCCAATCTTTTCCGTGAGTGGCAAGTTGTCACCTCATAATGTTGATATGCCTTCTATAAGCCCACTTCAAGCTTGTCCTTCCGTTGTTGGTATTCCAACAACTCCGTTCGACCCTTCTCCTAAGTATGCCTTTTCAAGCTCTTTCGTGACAGAAGTTGGCATTTTCTTCTCCATTCTCCTATTTCATTTATATATCTTCTATTCTTTCGTTCCGGAGGCTTTGCGATGTTGTTCTTTTCACCAATCATCTCGTTTGGTCAAAGATCATGTTCTATTCATGCCTATCCATTTAACCGTAGTGTTGTGCCCTTTTGCTCAAGTTCTTTTCGCCTTATCAAGCCTTGCACCTCTTTTCAACCAGAGTGCTGTCTGAGATCTTTCTTACCTCTTGTTCCATTCATTCAATAGTTCCGGAGGCTGTATGTTGTTGATCTCTTCAAGTATCTTCTCATCTTATCAAGTTATTATTCAATTCGTTTTCTTTTCAATCGGAGTGCTACCTGAAGTTGTTCTTCCTTGTCCCTCTTCCCTACCGGAGTGTTTTCAATTTTGTTCATCTCCATTTTATTCTTTTCTCGAAATGTCTTAACCTTTCAAGGTTCTTTGATTTCACTCGTTTGTCAAAGAAGCAACTTAGTTTTACCTCTTCTCTTCCTTTTTCGTTTCCTCTGGTGCCATTCTCGATCTCGGGACAAGTCCTCTCGTAGAGGTGGAGTGTTGTGACGCCCCGAGACCGATGTGCCAGGTGTCGTCCAGTTATTCCCTGTTGTTGCCTTGTCATTGCTTGCATGTCATGCATCTCATATCATGTCATCATGTGCATTTCATTTCCATACATGTTCATCTCAAGCATCCGAGCATTTTCCCCATTGTCCGTTTTGCAATCCGACGCTCCTATGTCACCCGGTGCCCCTTTCTACCTCTTTTCGTGTGTGGGGTAAAACATTTCCGGATTGGACCGAGACTTGCCATGCGGCCTTGGTTTACCACCGGTAGACCGCCTGTCAAGTTTCGTGCCATTTGGACTTTGTTTGATACTCCAACGATTAACCGAGGGACCGAGAAGGCCTCATGTGTGTTGCAGCCCAACTCCCCTCCAAAGTGGCCCAAAACCCACCTAAACCTCCTCCATCATCTCGGTCGTTCGATCATGATCGTGTGGCCGAAAACCGCACCTCATTTGGAGTATCCTAGCTCCCTCTACCTATATATATGTGCATCTCCCCCGAAATCCGGGTCTAAACCTAGATCTTCCTCCTCCGCACGCCGGACATGTCCAGCCGCCGCGCCGGATAAATCCGGGCGCGACACATCATCCCGCCGGACCTCCTCTCTCCTCCCCGCCGCCGAAGCCCGCCGGCCCAGATCCAGCCCGCGCGGGGCCGAACCAGGCCAGATCCCGCCGCCGCCAACTGCGGGCGCTGCCCTGCCTGCGACCGCCCGTCGCCGCCGCGGCGCGCCTCGCCGCTGCCTCCTCCACCGGCCATCGCCGCCGACCGCCGCCGTGCCCACTTCCGGCGCCGCCTCGCGCGCTGCGCTCCCGCCACCGCTCAACCCGCTGCTGCCAGTCGCCATCGCCCGGAGCGCCGCGGAACCACGAGCTCCTCGCCGCCTCCGGCGACCGGAGTTCGTCGGAGCTCGCCGCCTCGTCCCGCCGTCATCCAGATCCTGCACCCCATCCCGAATCCCTGCCTGGATCAGATCCACCAAGCTGGCCATCCAAACGCAGCTCTTCGTCCCCCGGATCTCCTCGTCCCGATTCGTCCCGTCCCGGGTTGACTTTTCCGGAGGGTAATTTTTCGACCAAGTCCCCGAAATTTCCAAATTCAAATGCCCATGTTCATCATGTGATAACTTTGCATCCGTAGCTCTGTTTTGCGGGTATAGCATAACAAAATGTTCGTCTCAGAGAGTACATCATTTCAACTCATTGCATCATTTTCATTTGAGCTCATATTGTTGCCCGAAATGCTGTTGGAAGAGGGCTATTTGAGAGAATTGTCAGATCTGCTCCATCAAATAGCTATTTGTCATTTTTGCCATGTTTAATGTGTGCATGATATGCTCCTGAGCTATACATGAGTTTTGTTACATGCCATGCCATCTTTACAAAGGTGCTTACCATGTACTTTTGTGATATGTGTGGTGACTAGCACAAGCTTGCAAAGTAGCGTATTCGGTAATGCTGATTTCAGGGACTTAGAATTTCACTAAGTCCTTGATCTGATTTTTGTCAATATGCCATATGTTCATGTTGTTTTCTAGTGATCCGTGCCTCTTTTGAGGATGATCAGTAAGGATGTTTTGTTAACATTGTGGTGCTCTATCCATCCATGTCTTTTTTTGCATTTATGGAGCACCCTAGCTTGAGTCAATCGAGCTCTACTTTTGCTATATCATGAATCCTAACAGATTGTTGACTTGTTAGCGATTTTGCCGAGGATGTTGTTGTTGATCCGTGCATGCTATGTCGTTGTTCTTGCCATGTCTAGCTTCTATGATATGTATTCTTGATGGGTGTATGCTTAGTTTGTCATGCCATGCTGTGTAGTGAGTGCATCGAGCTCATGAACATGCCTACTTGCTAATCTGATTTGCATGCTCCAGTTTTTCACTAAGTCTGTAACATGATTATGTTTTTGCCATGTTCACATGCTTGCAATTGTATTTTCCGATCCCTTTTGGCTCAAGGTCACTAAAAGACTTTTGTTAAGTGCTTTGAGTAGCTTCATGTCATGCCTTTCTTTGCCATGTTAAGTTCCTGTAGCATATAGTTTTCATGCTCCAATGTGTGCTACCTGATCTGAAATTCCAGACTTGTGTTAATTTCAGTAAGTCTGAAACCTGTTATCGTTTGCATTTTTGACATGCTTGTTTGAACCTGTTAATGGATGAATTGGCCGTAGCTCAGTGTTCATCTTTTGTCAAGAATCATGAGTGGATCCCTGCCATGTATTTTGTTGTCTTGTTTAAGTGCTGTAGCATAATTATCTTGATGCATTTAGATGGCTACTTGCTGTTTATCACAGACCGGTGCCATATTTGTTTTGCTTGCCTTTTCCAAACCGTGCATCCGATTCCGGTGATCCTTATATCGATTTCAACCGAAATCACCTCACCTTTCCAGTGGCTCTCTTGGATTTCCAAGTTGAGGCCAGGTTCAATCATTCCTTGTCAAATCTTGCATATGCATCACATATCGCATCCCGCATAGCATTCCAAGTTTGCATCATGTTGTTCGAGCTTTGCCCGTGGATGATTCTGTTCCTTTTGCTTGTTTGCCTTGTTTGGGTAGAGCCGGGAGACGAGTTCGCTAACGAGGAGCCCGTTGAGTTTGCTAACGAGGATCAAGTCAACTCTGACAACTTTGCATGCAAGATGACCATACCCTCAAAATCACTTCTATCTTTGCTTGCTAGTTGCTCGCTCTTTTGCTATGCCTATGCTATGATACCTACCACTTGCATATCATGCCTCATATGTATTCTTGATGGGTGTATCCTTAGTTTGTCATGCCATGCTCTGTAATGAGTGCATCGAGCTCGTGAACATGCCTACTTGCTAATCTGATTTGCATGCTCCAGTTTTTCACTAAGTCTGTAACCTGATTATGTTTTTGCCATGTTCACATGCTTGCAATTGTATTTTCTGATCCCTTTTGGCTCAAGGTCACTAAGGGACTTTTGTTAAGTTCTTTGAGTAGCTTCACGGCATGCCTTTCTTTGCCATGTTAAGTTCCTTTAGCATATAGTTTTCATGCTCCAAAGTGTGCTACCTGATCTGAAATTCCAGACTTGTGTTAATTTCACTAAGTCTGAAACCTGTTATCATTTGCATTTTTGACATGCTTGTTTGAACCTGTTAATGGATGAATTGTCCGTAGCTAAGTGTTCATCTTTTGTCAAGCATCATGAGTGGATCCCTGCCATGTATTTTGTTGTCTTGTTTGAGTGATGAAGCATAATTATCTTGATGCATTTATATGGCTACTTGCTGTTTATCGCAGACCGGTGCCATATTTGTTTTGCTTGCCATTTCCAAACCGTGCATCCGATTCCGGTGATCCTTAAATCGATTTCAACCGAAAGCACCTCACCTTTCCAGTGGCACTCTTGGATTTACAAGTTGAGGTCAGGTTCAATAATTCCTTGTCAAATCTTGCATATGCATCACATATCGCATCCCGCATAGCATTCCATGTTTGCATCATGTTGTTTGAGCTTTGCCTGTGGTTGATTGTGTTCCTTTTGCTTGTTTGTCTTGTTTGGGTAGAGCCGGGGGACGAGTTCGCTAACGAGGAGCCTGTTGAGTTTGCTTACGAGGATCAAGTCAACTCTGACAACTTTGTAGGCAAGATGGCCATACCCTCGAAATCACTTCTATCTTTGCTTGCTAGTTGCTCGCTCTTTTGCTATGCCTATGTTGCGATACCTACCACTTGCTTATCATGCTTCCTATATTGTTGAGCCAAGCCTCTAACCCACCTTGTCCTAGCAACCATTGTTTGGCTATGTTACCGCTTTGCTCAACCCCTCTTATAGCGTTGTTAGTTGCAGGTGAAGATTGGAGCTTGTTCCATGTTGGAACAAGCTTATTTTGTTGGGATATCACAATATGTCTTATTTAATTAATGCATCTATATACTTGGTAAAGGGTGGAAGGCTCGTCCTTATGCCTGGAGTTTTGTTCCACTCTTGCCGCCCTAGTTTCCATCATATCGATGTTATGTTCCCGGATTTTGCGTTCCTTACGCGGTTGGGTTATAATGGGAACCCCTTGATAGTTCGCCTTGAATAAAACTCCTCCAGCAATGCCCAACATTGGTTTTACCATTCGCCACCTAGCCTTTTCTTTTCCCTTGGGAGTCGTGCTCCTGAGGGTCATCATTATTTTACCCCCCCGGGCCAGTGCTCCTCTGAGTGTTGGTCCAAACTAGAGCCCTGTGCAGCGCCCCCTCGGGGAAACTCGAGGTTTGGTTTTAGATGTATGGACAGCTCATCTGAGTGTGCCCTGAGAACGAAATATGTGCAGCTCCTATCGGGATTTGTCGGCACATTCGGGCGGTGTTGCTGGACTTGTTTCACCATTGTCGAAGTTGTCTTGTAGAACCGGGATACCGAGTCTGATCGGAATGTCTCGGGAGATGGTTTATCCTTCGTTGATTGTGAGAGCTTGTGATGGGCTAAGTTGGGACTCCCCTGCAGGGATTTGAACTTTCGAAAGCCGTGCCCGCGGTTATGGGCAGATGAGAATTTGTTAATGTCCGGTTGTAGAAAACATGAAGTTGATCTTAATTAAAATACATCAACCGCGTGTGTAACCGTGATGGTCTCTTTCCGGCGGAGTCCGCGAAATGAACACGGTGTTGGAGTTATGCTTGACATAGGTTGTTCTAGGATCACTTATTGATCATAGTTTCTCGATCGTGCTTTGCCTTCTCTTCTCGCTCTCATTTGCGTACGTTAGCTACCATATATGCTAGTGGCTTGCTGCAGCTCCACCTCATACCTTTACCTTACCCATAAGCTTAAATAGTCTTGATCGCGAGGGTGCGAGATTGCTGAGTCCCCGTGACTCACAGATTACTTCCAAAACCAGCTTGCAGGTGCCGATGAGTCCGTGCAGATGACGTAACCAAGCTCTAGGAGGATCTCAATGGAGATCTTGTCCTTTGTGTTGTTTCGTTCTAGTTGATCAGTAGTGGAGCCCAGTTGGGGTTGATCGGGGACCTTGTCGCATTTGGGGTTCTTGTTTTATTTTGGTTCCGTAGTCGGACCTTGTTTGTATTTGGATGTTGTAATGTTGTATTCATGTATTTGTGTGAAGTGGCGATTGTAAGCCAACTATGTATCTTTTCCTCTAGTGTATTACATGGGTTGTTTGTGAAGATTACATCACTTGCGACATTGCTTTCAATGCGGTTATGCCTCTAAGTCGTGCTTCGACACATGGGAGATATAGCCGCATCAAGGGCGTTACACCTTGCCACCGATAGCCATCCATGAAACCACGCAAGAGCAGGTGGTCCCGCACCTGCCCGGAATCCGGGTCCGCAATAAAGCTCTTCGGCTTGCATCTTCGACATGGACATCTTATCTCCGTCTCATTCTTTCAAAGCATCCCGTCCATCGCGGAGCTCAAAAACCTATTCATGATGCCTTCAGTCATCGTGCGGACCATGGTCGCCTGTGGGGTAGAGCAAATCAATATTTTAGAACCAAGAAAAAATTTGGCATGACTTTCCCTAAAAATAGGACCAAAAAGAATGCATAGTGCCAAAATTCTCGCCGAAACTGAAATGAATCAACATTCCAGCAAAATATTGGCAACTATCGCATTTCAAATACCGGTACCTGCAAACACAAACATATATGGAACACCACAAACATATGCAACACCACGAACATACATAGATATAGCTAGGCCACAAAAAGTGCATGTGCACGTTGTTGGAGCGAGCTAGGGAGAAAAAAAGTAGATCTACAACATGAAGATAGCTTTCCCCTTACTTACCTATCAAAAAAAGGTAATTTCACCACTTAATTTTGATGAATCCATGGTGCAAATGAGGTGAGGAGGAGGAGGCAACCGACAAGCTTGGAGAAGGAGATGGAGGGAATGAAGTGGGGAAAGTGAGTGTGTAGGTGTGGCTGTCCAAAATATCTAGCTGGTCTCAGGTTACTAATGGCGCACCACAGAGCCATGCGCCATTAGTAACCCAACATACTAATGGCGCACCTGCTGCTGATGCGCCATTAGAAGTTTTGCAAAAAATAAAAAAATATTCTAATGGCGCACCGTGGCATAGTAAGCCATTACTAGTTTAAACTAGTAATGGCGCACTATGCTACGGTGCGCCATTAGTAGTTTTGCAAAAAAAAAGAATAAGAAAAACAACAGTACTGGCGCACTGTGTGGCCGGTGCGCCATTACTAGTTAGCACTAGTAATGGCGCACCGTGCAGTGATGCGCCATTAGTATGTTTGGAAAAATAAAAAAATAAAATTTTGTTTACTAGTGGCACACCATGTGCCAGGTGCGCCATTAGTGTCTTCCACACTAATGGTGCACCAGCACATGGTGCGCCACTGCTATATAGTAGAGGGGCACCACATGACACGTGCACCATTAGTGTCCATTCCATCTATAGCCATTTTCCTAGTAGTGTAGATCGGATATGAACTCCTTCATCCAGACTCCTTCATTTGCTGCTTCCGAAGCAGCTATGTACTCCGCTTCACACGTAGATCTTGCCACGAAGCTTTGTTTATAGCTGCACCAACTTACAGCTCCACCGTTCAATGTAAACACATATCCGGTTTGCGATTTAGAATCATCCGGATTAGTGTCAAAGCTTGCATCAACGTAACCATTTACGATGAGCTCTTTGTCACCTCCATAAACAAGAAACATATCCTTAGTCCTTTTCGGGTACTTCAGGATGTTCTTGACCGCTGTCCAGTGATGCACTCCTGGATTACTGTGGTACCTCCCTGCTAGACTTATAGCAAGGCACACATCAGGTCTGGTACACATCATTGCATACATGATAGAGCCTATGGCTGAAGCATGGGGAACATCTTTCATTTTCTCTCTATCTTCTGCAGTGGTCGGGCATTGAGTCTTACTCAACTTCACACCTTGTAACACATGCAAGAACCCTTTCTTTGCTTGATCCATTTTGAACTTCTTCAAAACTTTGTCAAGGTATGTGCTTTGTGAAAGTCCAATTAAGCGTCTTGATCTATCTCTATAGATCTTAATGCCCAATATATAAGTAGCTTCACCGAGGTCTTTCATTGAAAAACTCTTATTCAAGTATCCCTTTATGCTATCCTGAAATTCTATATCATTTCCAATCAGCAATATGTCATCCACATATAATATTAGAAATGCTACAGAGCTCCCACTCACTTTCTTGTAAATACAGGCTTCTCCAAAAGTCTGTATAAAACCAAATGCTTTGATCACACTATCAAAGCGTTTATTCCAACTCCGAGAGGCTTGCACCAGTCCATAAATGGATCGCTGGAGCTTGCACACTTTGTTAGCTCCCTTTGGATCGACAAAACCTTCCGGTTGCATCATATACAACTCTTCTTCCAGAAATTCATTCAAGAATGCAGTTTTGACATCCATCTGTCATATTTCATAATCATAAAACGCGGCAATTGCTAACATGATTCAGACAGACTTAAGCATCACTACGGGTGAGAAGGTCTCATCGTAGTCAATCCCTTGAACTTGTCGAAAACCTTTCGCAACAAGTCGAGCTTTGTAGACAGTAAAATTACCGTCAACGTCAGTCTTCTTCTTGAAGATCTATTTATTCTCAATTGCTTGCCGATCAACGGGCAAGTCAACCAAAGTCCATACTTTGTTCTCATACATGGATCCCATCTCTGATTTCATGGCCTCAAGCCATTTTGCGGAATCTGGGCTCACCATTGCTTCTTCATAGTTCGTAGGTTCATCATGATATAGTAGCATGACTTCTAGAACAGGATTACTGTACCACTCTGGTGCGGATCTTACTCCGGTTGATCTACGAGGTTCAGTAGTAACTTGATCTGAAGTTCCATGATCATCATCATTAATGTCCTCACTAATTGGTGTAGGTGTCACAGAAACTGGTTTCTGTGATGAACTACTTTCCAATAAGGGAGCAGGTATAGTTACCTCATCAAGTTCTACCTTCCTCCCACTCACTTCTTTCGAGAGAAACTCGTTCTCTAGAAAGGATCCATTCTTAGCAACGAATATCTTGCCTTCAGTTCTGTGATAGAAGGTATACCCAACAGTCTCCTTTGGGTATCCTATATAGACACATTTTTTCGATTTGGGTTCGAGCTTATCAGGTTGAAGCTTTTTCACATAAGCATCACAGCCCCAAACTTTAAGAAATGACAACTTTGGTTTCTTGCCAAACCACAGTTCATAAGGCGTCGTCTCAATGGATTTTGATGGTGCCCTATTTAACGTGAATGCGGCCGTTTCTAAAGCATAACTCCAAAACGATAGCGATAAATCTGTAAGACACATCATAGATCGCACCATATCAAGTAAAGTGCGATTACAACGTTCGGACACACCATTACGTTGTGGTGTTCCGGGTGGCGTGAGTTGTGAAACTATTCCGCATTGTTTCAAATGTAGACCAAACTCGTAACTCAAATATTCTCCTCCATGATCAGATCGTAGAAACTTTATTTTCTTGTTATGATGATTTTCAACTTCATTCTGAAATTCTTTGAACTTTTCAAATGTTTCAGACTTATGCTTCATTAAGTAGATATACCCATATCTGCTTAAATCATCTGTGAAGGTGAGAAAATAAGGATATCCGCCACGAGCCTCACCATTCATCGGGCCACATACATCTGTATGTATGATTTCCAAAAAATATGTTGCTCTTTCCATAGTACCGGAGAACGGCATTTTATTCATCTTGCCTAATATGTCCATTTTGCATCATGCTTTTATATCGATATTTATTGAATTATGGACTGTTATTTCACTTTATGTCACAATACTTATGGCTATTCTCTCTTATTTTACAAGGTTTACATAAGGAGGGAGAATGCCGGCAGCTGGAATTCTGGGCTGGAAAAGGAGCAAATATTAGAGACCTATTCTGCGCAACTCCAAAAGTCCTGAAACTCCACGGAACATCTTAAAACAAATAAAGAAAAATCCTCGCCAAAGATGAAGGCCAGGGGGCCCACACCCTGCTCATGAGGGTGGGGGTGCCCCCCCTAGGGCGCGCCCCCTACCTCGTGGGCCCCCTGGTGGCTCTCCGACGTCCATCTTCTCCTATATGAAGTCTTTCGATGAGAAAAAAATAGGGAGGAACTTTTCGGGACGAGACTCCGCCGCCACAAGGCGGAACCTTGGCGGATCCAATCTAGAGCTCCGGCAGAGCTGTTCTGTCGGGGAAACTTCCCTCCGGGAGGGGGAAATCATCACCATCGTCATCACCAACTCTCCTCTCATCAGGAGAGGGCAATCTCCATCAACATCTTCACTAGCACCATCTCATCTCCAAACCCTAGTTCATCTCTTGTATCCAATTCTTGTCTCAATGCCCGGGATTGGTGCTAGTAGGTTGCTAGTAGTGTTGATTACTCCTTGTAGTTGATGCTAATTGGTTTATTTGGTGGAAGATTATATGTTCAGATCCTATATGCATATTATTACCCCTCTTATTATGAACATGAATATGCTTTATGAGTAATTACGTTCGTTCCTGAGGACAAGGGAGAAGTCTTGCTATTAGTAGTCATGTGAATTCGGTATTCGTTTGATATTTTGATAAGATGTATGTCTTCTGGCCTCTAGTGGTGTTATGTGAACGTCGACTACATAACACTTCACCATTATTTGGGCGTAGAGGAAGGCATTGGGAAGTAATAAGTAGATGATGGGTTGCTAGAGTGACAGAAGCTTAAACCCTAGTTTATGCGTTGCTTCATAAGGGGCTGATTTGGATCCATATGTTTCATGCTATGGTTAGGTTTACCTTAATACTTTTGTTGTAGTTGCGGATGCTTGCAATAGAGGTTAATCATAAGTGGGATGCTTGTTCAAGTAAGAACAGCACCCAAGCGCCGGTCCACCCACATATCAAATTATCAAAGTATCGAACGCGAATCATATGAACGTGATGAAAACTAGCTTGACGATATTCCCATGTGTCCTCAGGAGCACTTTTCCTATTATAAGAGTTTGTTCCAGCTTGTCCTTTGCTACAAAAGGATTGGGCCACCTTGCTGCACTTTATTTACTTTTGTTACTCGTTGCTTGTTACAATTCATCCTATCACAAAACTATCTGTTACTACTTATTTCAGTACTTGCAGAGAATACCTTGCTGAAAACCTCTTATCATTTCCTTCTGCTCCTCGTTGGGTTCGACACTCTTACTTATCGAAAGGACTACGATAGATCCCGTATACGTGTGGGTCATCAAGACTATTTTCTGGCGCCATTGTCGGGGAGTGTAGCACGTTTGGTAGGTGGAATTTGGTAAGGAAAAATTTATATAGTGTGCTGAAATTTACTGTCACTTGTTACTATGGAATGTAATTCTCTGAGGGGCTTGTTCGGGGTATCTTCACCTCATCCAGTAGGGCAAAGAGTTTCTCCTCAACCTATTGAACCTATAGAAAATGAAACTCCTTTTTAATTTCCTTCGGGTATGATGGAAAAACTGCTAGCTAACCCTTTTACAGGAGATGGAACAAAGCATCCTGATGAGCACTTAATATATGTGGATGAAGTTTGTGGATTATTTAAGCTTGCAGGTATACCCGATGATGTTGCTAAGAAGAAGGTCTTCCCTTTATCTTTGAAGGGAGATGCATTGATATGGTATAGGCTATGTGATGATATGAGATCATGGGACTATAAAAGATTGAAGTTGGAATTCCATCAGAAGTATTACCCTATGCATCTTGTTCATCGTGATCGCAATTATATATATAATTTCTGGCCTCGCAAAGGAGAAAGCATCGCTCAAGCTTGGGGGAGGCTTAAATAAATGTTATATTCATGCCCCAATCATGAGCTCTCAAGAGAAATGATTATTCAAAATCTATATGCTCGGCTTTCTGATAACAATCGCACCATGCTCGATACTTCTTGTGCTGGCTCTTTTATGATGAAGACTATTGAATTCAGATGGAATTTATTGGATAGAATTAAACGCAACTCTGAAGATTGGGACCTCGATGAAGGTAAGGAGTCAGGTGTGACACCTAAGTTTGATTGTGTTAAATCTTTTATGGATACCGATATTTTCCGTAAGTTTAGCACTAAATATGGACTTGACTCTGAGATAGTAGCTTCTTTCTGTGAATCTTTTGCTACTTATGTTGATCTCCCTAAGGAGAAGTGGTTTAAATATCATCCTCCCATAGAAGTAAAAGTAGCTGCACCTATTAAAGTTGAAGAAAAGACTGTCACTTATAATGATCCTATTGTTCCTACTTCTTATATTGAGAAACCACCTTTCCCTGTTAGAATAAAGGATCATGCTAAAGCTTCAACTGTTGTTCGTAAAAGCAATATTAGAACTTATACACCTCCTGAGCAAGTTAAAGTAGAACCTAATATTGCTATTGTTAAAGATCTCTTGACTGATAATATTGATGGGCATGTTATTCAGTTCGAAGGTGAAACTGCTAGAATTGCTAAACCTTGTGATAAAGATAAACATAGACCTGTGGTAGGCGTGCCTGTTATTTCTGTTAAAATAGGAGAGCATTGTTATCATGGCTTATGTGATATGGGTTCTAGCGCTAGTGTAATACCTATTGAGTTATACGAAGAAATTAAGAATGAAATTGCACCTGTTGAGTTAGAAGATATTGATGTTACAATTAAACTTGCTAATAGAGATACTGTTGCACCAATTGGAATTGTTAGAGATGTTGAAGTCTTGTGTGGGAAGACTAAATATCCTACTGATTTTCTTGTTCTTGGTTCCCCACAAGATAGCTTTTGTCCCATTATATTTGGTAGACCCTTCTTAAATACTGTCAATGCTACCATAGATTGCACAAAGAATGTTGTTACTATTGGATTGGATGATATGGTTCATGAGTTTAATTTCTCTAAATTTACTCCCTCCATTCCAAATTACTCGTCACAGAAATGGATGTAACTAGAACTAAAATACATCTAGATACATCCATTTATGCGACGAGTAATTCGGAACGGAGGGAGTAGTAAACAACATCGCAAGGAAGAATTATCTAGTAAGGATGAAATTATTGGTCTTGCTTCTATTGCCGTACCTCCTAGTGATCCCTTAGAACACTATTTGCTAGACCATGAAAATGATATGTTCATGAATGAAAGAAGCGAAATAGATAAAGTATTCTTTAAACAGGAACCTATTCTGCAACACAATCTGCCTGTTGAAATCTTAGGGGATCCTCCTCCACCCAAGGGTGATCCCGTGTTTGAGCTTAAACCTTTGCCTGATAATCTTAAATATGCTTATCTTGATGAAAAGAAGATATATCCTCTTATTATTAGTGCTAACCTTTCAGAGCATGAAGAAGAAAGATTATTGAAAACTCTGAAGAAGCACCGTGCTGCTATTGGATATACTCTTGATGATCTTAAGGGCATTAGTCCCACTCTGTGTCAACATAAAATAAATTTGGAAGCAAATGCAAAACCAGTTCGTGATCCTCAACAACGTGTGAATCCTAAGATGAAAGAAGTGGTAGGAAAAGAAATACTAAAGCTTCTGGAGGCAGGTATAATCTATCCCGTTTCTGATAGTGAATGGGTAAGTCCTGTCCATTGTGTCCCTAAGAAGGGAGGTATTACTGTTGTTCCTAATGATAAAGATGAATTGATTCCACAAAGAATGATCACAGGTTATAGGATGGTAATTGATTTCCGCAATTTAAATAAAGCTACTAAGAAATATCATTACCCCTTACCTTTTATTGATCAAATGCTAGAAAGATTATGCAAACATACACACTATTGCTTTCTAGACGGTTATTCTGGTTTCTCTCAAATGCCCGTGTCGGCTAGAGATCAATCAAAGACTACTTTTACATGCCCTATTGGTATTTTTGCTTATAGACGTATGCCTTTTGGTTTATCTAATGCACCTTCTACCTTTCAAAGATGCATGATGGCCATATTCTCTGACTTTTGTGAAAAGATTTGTGAGGTTTTCATGGACGACTTTTCCGTCTATGGTTCCTCTTTTGACGATTGCTTGAGCAATCTTGATCGAGTTTTGCAGAGATGTGAAGAAACTAATCTTGTCTTAAATTGGGAAAAGTGCCACTTTATGGTTAATGAAGGTATTGTCTTGGGGCACGAAGTTTCTGAAAGAGGTATTGAAGTTGATAAAGCCAAGGTTGATGCTATTGAAAAGATGCCATGTCCCAAGGACATCAAAGGTATAAGAAGTTTCCTTAGTCACGCCGGATTTTACAGGAGGTGCATTAAGGACTTCTCAAAAATTTCTCGGCCTCTGACTAATTTATTGCAAAAAGATATACCATTTGTCTTTGATGAAGATTGTGTAGAAGCATTTGAAATACTTAAGAAAGCATTAGTCACCGCACCTGTTGTTCAGCCACCTGATTGGAACCTACCCTTTGAAATTATGTGTGATGCTAGTGATTATTCTGTAGGTGCTGTTCTAGGGCAAAGAGTTGATAAGAAATTAAATGTTATTCATTATGCTAGTAAGACTCTAGACAATGCTCAAAGAAATTATGCTACTACTGAAAAGGAGCTTTTAGCAGTTGTATTTGCTTGTGATAAGTTCAGATCTTATATTGTTGATTCTAAAGTAACTATTCAAACTGATCATGCTGCTATTAAATATCTTATGGAAAAGAAAGATGCTAAACCTAGACTTATTAGATGGGTTCTCTTGCTACAAGAATTTGATTTGCATATTGTTGATAGAAAGGGAGCTGAGAACCCTGTTGCAGACAACTTGTCTAGGTTAGAAAATATTATTGATGACCCACTACCTATTAATGATAGCTTTTCCTGATGAACAATTAAATGTTATAAGTACTTCTCGTAGTACTCCATGGTATGCTGATTATGCTAATTATATTGTTGCTAAGTTTATACCACCTAGCTTCACATACCAGCAAAAGAAAAAGGTTTTCTATGATTTAAGACATTACTTTTGGGATGACCCACATCTTTATAAAGAAGGAGTAGATGGTGTTATTAGATGTTGTGTACCTGAGCATGAACAGGAACAAGTCCTATGCAAGTGTCATTCCGAGTCTTATGGAGGACACCACGCTGGAGATAGAACTGCACATAAGGTATTGCAATCTGGTTTTTATTGGCCTACTCTCTTCAACGATGCCTGTAAGTTTGTCTTATCTTGTGATGAATGTCAAAGAATTGGTAATATTAGTAGACGTCAAGAAATGCCTATGAATTATTCTCTTGTTATTGAACCATTTGATGTTTGGGGCTTTGATTATATGGACCTTTTCCTGCCTCTAATGGATACACACATATTCTAGTTGTTGTTGATTACGTTACTAAGTGGGTAGAAGCTATTCCAACTAGTAGTGTTGATCATAACACTTCTATTAAAATGCTTAAAGAAGTTATTTTTCCGAGGTTTGGAGTCCCTAGATATTTAATGACTGATGGTGGTTCACACTTTATTCATGGTGCTTTCCGTAAAATGCTTGCTAAATATGATTTTAATCATAGAATTGCATCTCCTTATCACCCACAGTCTAGTGGTCAAGTAGAGTTGAGCTATAGAGAGCTCAAATTAATTTTGCAAAAGACTGTTAATAGGTCTAGAAAGAATTGGTCCAAGAAACTTGATGATGCATTATGGGCTTATAGAACTGCATATAAAAATCCTATGGGTATGTCTCCGTATAAAATGGTTTATGGAAAAGCATGTCACTTACCTCTCGAACTAGAACATAAGGCATATTGGGTTATTAAAGAGCTTAACTATGATTTTAAACTTGCCGGTGAGAAGAGGTTATTTGATATTAGCTCACTTGATGAATGGAGAACCCAAGCTTATGAAAATGCCAAGTTGTTTAAAGAAAAAGTCAAAAGATGGCATGACAAATGGATACAAAAGCGTGAGTTTAATGTAGGTGATTATGTATTGCTATACAACTCTCGTTTAAGATTTTTTGCAGGCAAACTTCTCTCTAAATGGGAAGGCCCATATGTTATCGAAGAGGTCTATCGTTCCGGTGCCATCAAAATCAACAACTTCGAGGGCACAAATCCGAAGGTGGTAAATGGTCAAAGAATTAAACATTATATCTCAGGTAATCCCATAAATGTTGAAACCAATATTATTGAAACCGTAACCCCGGAGGAATACATAAGGGACACTTTCCGAAACGTTTCAGACTCCAAAAAGGAATAGGTATGTGGTACGGTAAGTAAACCGACTCCAAAACAATTTTTAAGGCAATATTTCTCTGTTTTGGAGTATTTAGAAAAATAGAAAAATAAGTAGCAGTCCGGGAAGGACACAAGGGCCCCACGAGGGTGGTGGGCGCCCCCTACCTCGTGAGCACCTCGTGTGCCTTCCAGACTCCATTTTCTTGCACATTACGTATTTTGGTCGGTAAAAATTCAGTATATAATCTCCCGAAGGTTTTGACTCCCGTATCACGCAAATTTCCTCTGTTTTCATTTCGAGCTGTCCCGTTGCAGATTAAATCAACATGTCTTCCCAGGATTCGGAAGGAGAAAGCTATGTGGATGATTACATAGCAAATCCAAAGGTCTATGGAGATGTGGAACACGATGGGTGGACCACGAAGGAAGAAGAGGACTATGAACCTAAGGGGAAGGATGAGACGAGCTCAGATGAAGATGAAGCACCATTACCTCAACTTGGGGACATGCACGTGGAGTTCAAAAAGTCAAGTCTCCCTGATAGGGTAAAGAAACCCAAGTTCGAGTTTATCCCTTTTTGTCTCTTGCAGGAAAATAAGTAGGACCTATGCAAAAAGATATTAACCCTAGAGTGGGAGATTGATGATCTGAGGGATCAAAATGCCGTCCTCAAGCGCAAATTAAGGGAGAAGCCTAAGCCATCAACTAAGCCAACATCACCACCACCTTCTTCACCAACCAAGGAGATATAATCACATGGGTATGGGCACTCCCCTTGGCAACTACCAAGCTTGGGGGAGGTGCCCCGGTATCGTATCACAATCACAACTCCTATCTTTACCGTTTTTCTTAGTTCGATCCTATTAGTAGTATCTTGATCTAGTTTTGATTTTTGCTTTATGATCTCTCTATGTAATCGAGTCCGTGAGCTATATATAATAAAGATTAGTGTTGAGTCAAGGGCTTGATTATTTTTCCATGATCTTGGGTGAATAAAAGAAAAGAGAAAAAGAATAAAAAGAAACAAAAAGTTCATATTGATCTTATTGAGAGTAATGACTTCACATAGAAAGAGTATGATGATTAAAAGTTGTTGGGAGTTGGCAGACATAGCTTTGGTCATTGTTGCAATTAATAGGAAGTAATAAGGAAAGAGAGGTTTTCACATATAGATATATTATCATTGACATCTTTTATGATTGAGAGCACTCATTAAAATATGACATGCTAAACAGTTGATGTTGGACAAGGAAGACAACGTAATGAGTTATCTCTTTCTTATATCTAAGATAAAGTATGTTGTCATGGATCCTCTAACTTGTTGAGCTTGCCTTTCCCCCTCATGCTAACCAAATTCTCAGCAGCAAGTAGAAATACTACTTGTGCTTCCAAATACCCTTAAACCAGTTTTGCCATGAGAGTCCACCATATCTACCTATGGATTGAGTAAGATCCTTCAAGTAAGTTGTCATCGGTGCAAAGCAATAAAAATTGCTCTAAATATGTATGATTGATTGGTGTGGGATAAATAAGCTTTATACGATCTTGTGATGTGGAAGTAATAAAAGCGACGGACTGCATAATAAAGGTTCATATCACAAGGGGTAATATAAAGTGACATTCTTTCGCATTGAGATTTTATGCATCCAACCATAAAAGCGCATGGCAACCTCTGCTTCCCTCTGTGAAGGGCCTATCCTTTATTATTATCTTCTACCTTCTGTAAGAGTCATGGTGATCTTCACCTTTTCTTTTTCATTTTATCCTTTGGCAAGCTCAGCATGTTGGAAAGAACATGATATATATATATATATATATATATATATATATATCTAATTGGATGTAGGGGAGCATGAACCATTATTGTTGACATTACCCTTGAGGTAAAAGGTTGTTGGGCAAAACTATAAGCCCCTATCTTTCTCTGTGTTCGATTAAAACTCCGTAACCACAAGTATCGCATGAGTGTTAGCAATTATGGAGGACTAAATGATAGTTGAGTATGTGGACTTGCATTTTTAGCTCTCACATAGACTCTTTCCGATGTTATGATAAATTGCAATTGCTTCAATGAATGAGATTATAGTTTGTTGGAGCCCAATAAGGTTTATGATTTATACTCTTGCATTGTGAATAGATCATCACTTGAACATAAGTAATCATATGACAAAATCTATATATGTTGCTGTTATGAGAATAATCATGATGCCTTCATCTCCGTATTTTATTTTTATCGACGCCTCTACCTCTAAACATGAGGACATATTTATTGTTATCGGCTTTTCGCTTGAGGACAAGCGAGGTCTAAGCTTGGGGGAGTTGATACGTCCATTTTGCATCATGCTTTTATATCGATATTTATTGAATTATGGACTGTTATTTCACTTTATGTCACAATACTTATGGCTATTCTCTCTTATTTTACAAGGTTTACATAAGGATGGAGAATGCCGACAGCTGGAATTCTGGGCTGGAAAAGGAGCAAATATTAGAGACCTATTCTGCGCAACTCCAAAAGTCCTGAAACTCCACGGAACATCTTAAACAAATAAAGAAAAATCCTCGCCGAAGATGAAGGCCAGGGGGCCCACACCCTGCTCATGAGGGTGCCCCCCCTAGGGAGCACCCCCTACCTCGTGGGCCCCCTGGTGGCTCTCTGACGTCCATCTTCTCCTATATGAAGTCTTTCATTGAGAAAAAAATAGGGAGGAACCTTTTGGGACGAGACTCCGCCGCCACGAGGCGGAACCTTGGCAGATCCAATCTAGAGCTCCAGCAGAGCTGTTCTGCCGGGGAAACTTCCCTCCGGGAGGGGCAAATCATCACCATCGTCATCACCAACGCTCCTCTCATCGGGAGAGGGCAGTCTCCATCAACATCTTCACCAGCACCATCTCACCTCCAAACCCTAGTTCATCTCTTGTATCCAATTCTTGTCTCAAACTCCAGGATTGGTGCTAGTAGGTTGCTAGTAGTGTTGATTACTCCTTGTAGTTGATGCTAATTGGTTTATTTGGTGGAAGATTATATGTTCAGATCCTATATGCATATTATTACCCCTTTGATTATGAACATGAATATGCTTTGTGAGTAATTACGTTCGTTCCTAATGACAAGGGAGAAGTCTTGCTATTAGTAGTCATGTGAATTTGGTATTCGTTTGATATTTTGATAAGATGTATGTTGTCTAGCCTCTAGTGGTGTTATGTGAACGTCGACTACATAACACTTCACCATTATTTAGGCCTAGAGGAAGGCATTGGGAAGTAATAAGTAGATGATGGGTTGCTAGAGTCACAGAAGCTTAAACCCTAGTTTATGTGTTGCTTCGTAAGGGGCTGATTTGGATCCATATGTTTCATGTTATGGTTAGGTTTACCTTAATACTTTTGTTGTAGTTGCGGATGCTTGCAATAGAGGTTAATCATAAGTGGGATGCTTGTTCAAGTAAGAACAGCACCCAAGCGCCGGTCCACCCACATATCAAATTATCAAAGTATCGAACGCGAATTATAGGAACGTGATGAAAACTAGCTTGACGATATTCCCATGTGTCCTCGGGAGCGCTTTTCCTGTTATAAGAGTTTGTTCCGGCTTGTCCTTTGCTACAAAAGAATTGGGCCACCTTGCTGCACTTCATTTACTTTTGTTACTCGTTGCTCGTTACAATTCATCCTTGTTAGGACCCCGATTCCAAGTCACATCAATCTAGCCGGTAGCACCTCATATCACTTTGCGGCCTCACGCACGGTATTCCCACAGGTGTCACCTTACCAAGGCCCGGGACCGTTTGCGCCTTTTGGCTCATGTATATGATAGTGTCACTAGCATCCATATGACAGAGAACCCGGGCCGACATGGCTAGTCGTGAACCCAAAGCGGCACTAACCTATGGGGACAGGCATACATGAATCACATCGAGCGTGTCGGTCAGCAGCGTGTGAATCCTGGCTGTAGCACTGGGCTAACAGGACTCCGAGAACCTGGGCTGTAGCAGGCTAGGCAGGACTCCGGATGTCTCCGCGTGACATTTCCCCGAAGGGACAGACACAGGAACAAAGTGAAACACATGCCGACCAGTCAAGTGTCCTGAGCAGTAGTGCTGGGCTAATAGGACTCCGGTGAACCGGGCTGTAGCGGACTACTATGGCTCATGGAAGCACTAGACTACATTTCCCCATAAGAGAGGCTGCCAAGGATAAACAACTAGATTGTCGGATCCCACACATACCAAGCATTTCAATCATACACACAATATGCTCGATATGTGTAAATACAACATGGCATCACAACATAACTCTACAACTCAAGTATTTATTCATTAGGCTTCGAGGAGCGAGATATTACAAACATGGGTCTCATGACCCAACAATCATAGCATACAAATCAAAGCAAATGCGGAAGCTTAACATGTCTGAGTACAGACATCTACAAATGAAAAAGGCTAAGAAGCCTGACTATCTACCAGATCCTGCCGAGGGCACAAGATCATAGCTGAGGTTTCAAGCTAAACGTCAAAGTCCACACGGACCTACTAGCGAGACTGACGTCTCTCTGCAAAACATAAAATAGGCAAACGTGAGTACAAATGTACCCAGCAAGACTTACATCAGAACTATCTACATATGCATCGGTATCAATAAAGGGGGTGGTGGAGTTTAACTACAGCAAGCCAGCTTTGACTCAGTGGCTAACCTGAACTATGACTGCAAGCAACTCTTTTGAGGTGGCGCACACGAGTCCACATATTCACCATTCAATACACCACTATGGATCCGCTCCCGTCTCATTACGAGAAGGCCATCCATAGCACTCACACTTATCTTGAGAGTTTTAGAGTATCCACTTTCACTTGTCTATGAACTGTTATAGGCAACCCAGAGGTCCTTTACCACGGACACGGCTATTCGAATAGATCATTTATAACCCTGCAGGGGTGTACTTCTTCACACATGTTTCCACCACTTAGCGTCTGCACACGACATGTGCTCGGCAGACTTCAAGCGAAAGCCGACGTGGGTGTAGACCACGACCTGACTAACCGCACAAGTCTCTAGTCCAAGTTTATCGCCTATTCGGGTTCCATCCGCAAGGAAATCTGGCCGGGGTGTCGTCAACGGCCCCAAACGATGTGTACAAGGTCCCGAGACGCCAAACGGGCGCCCGGCATACCCGGCCACAGTGTATCTACCGCATCATAGCCCACCCCTAGGGTCAGCGCTACGCACGGTCGCCAACACATAACCTACAAACACCAGAAACTAGTTGCAACTCCTGGACAGAGGACGAGAGGGGTCAATAAGTCGAGCGGGGTCATATTTGAGGGACCAATGTGTGGTAGTAGTTGTTTCATGGATCACAAACATAGTACTCAGTTCCTGAGGATGGTTTCAGTGAGACAACCCACCATGTACTCCTACATGGCCTCTCACCGCTACCTTTACCAAATCGTGTTCACACACTTAGGTCACACACAGTAGGACATGTTCATCACTGTTCCAACTCACCCCCGATGAATCAGACCTGACTCAACTCTAAGCAGTGGCAGGCATGACCAACAAGCATGAATGAGTAGGCACATCAGGGCTCAACAACTCCTACTCATGCTAGTGGGTTTCATCTATTTACTGTGGCAATGACAGGTCATGCAGAGGATAAGGTGTTCAACTACCGCAGCAAGTAACAGTTGAATCGTTGTTGTCCTAATGCAGTAAAAGAGAGCAGGAGCGAGAGAGTGGGATTGTATCGGAATGAACAAGGGGGGTTTGCTTGCCAGGCACTTCTGAAGATAATATAGCTCTTCATCGGTGTCATCGAACTCATCGTCGGAATACGCCTACCGAGAGGGGACAAGCACCGGCAATAGAGAAGAACACAATCAATGCAAATGCGACAATATGATGCATGATCATGACATGGCAATATGCTATGATTTGTGCTAATGCATCTAGCAACAATTTAAATGAAGTCCATATGAACCAAGGGTTCATATGCAAACTCCATAAGAGGTATTTAAAATGCCATTATCATGTTTTCACTTATACAGGGGGTATAAGTTGGTTGAACATGCTTGAAAGTAGCATAAATAGATAGATTGGATTTTTTTGATAATTTTTCATATATAATTTATTTCATTTGGAGTTACGGTTGATTTTCTATGATTTTTAGAAGTTTAGGCAACTTTCTGGAATTTCCTGTAAATGAATAAATTTAGTTAGCGTCCAGGTCAACGGGCGCAGTCCAGGTCAGCCCTGACTAGTGGGACCCACTGGTCAGTGGTTAGTTAACTAACTAAATTTAGTTAGCGTTAAACTAATACTAATCCTAGTTTAGTTAGTGGCCTGGGGCCCACATGTCAGTGAGCCAGGGGAGGTCAAACCCCTGGTCAGCTGGGTCAAACTAGCCGGAGTTGACCCGCGTGTCGTCGCCGGCGACACCAGAGACGGCGGAGGGCGTCGGAAAAGCTCCTCCGGCGACCAAATGAGCGGCGGAGAGGCTCTACGGGGAGCTAGCGATCGCGCGCATCAAACAAGGCAAGCGGGAGCAACTGGAGTGGACTGAGCTCGTCTGAAGGGAGCTCGCAGCGGTGGCCGGAGTTCGGCCAATGGCGGTTTGCGTGTTGCGGGGCATGTCTGGAGCCGTGGATGGTCGTGATCGACCCGCGGAAGTGCAGTGGGTGCAGCGGTGGCTCGGACGCGTGCTTGCACGGTCGTGGTCACGGTGGCGACATGGCCGGCGGCGAGGAGCTATCGGCTTCGATGGCTACGGTGGTTAGAAGGTGCGGACGAGCACGGGGAGAGAGGGGAAAAGGGAAGGGGCTCACGACGATTCCAGTAGAGGCAACGGCGAGGCCGGGGAGGGGCTGGAGCTCGCGAATCCCTGGTAAGTTCGTCGGCGGTCATAGGTTGAAGATGAGGTCGGGGATGACGTTGCAGGGCTTCCGGCAGGGCGTGGCTCGGTGAGGGGGTGGAGGACGAGGTGGCGGAGCTTCTGGGCGCGTCGGCGAGGCGTGGGGTGGCCGGTGGCCATGGCTACGGCGAGCGGCGGCTGTGGTTGCGCTCGGGTGCGCTGCAAGGAGAGAGCAGAGGAGGGGGAGAAGGAGTGGATAGGCCAGAGGGGTTGGGGCGGTTGCATGGCGCGTCTAGCTAGCCTCCAGCATCGCTGGAAGCAGGAGGTGGCTCGGCGCGTGCCGGCGCGCGGCGACCACGCGCGCGGCGTCCGACTGGCGGGAGCTGGACGACGACTGGCAGCGCCAGGTGGTGGGCTGCGCCAAAACAGGTGAGGCCCAGGTGAGTGCTAGGTAAAAACCCTCTCTCTCTCTCTCTCTTTTATTAATTGTTTCTGTTTTCTAATTTCTGCAATTGTTTTGGTCTTTATTAAAAATGCCAGAGCATTTCCAAAAATCCTGAATATATTTGTGGGCACTATTGAAATTATTCCCAACAGCCCTCAACTAGTTTCAGAATTATTAGAGCATTTAAAATATTTATAGGATTTAAATGCCCCAATTCAAGTACAATACGAGTTAATTCAAAAATCCAGAAATGACCTAGAAATATGTTTATCATTTTTGGCAGAAGTTTTTACCTTTATCAGAAATTATGAACATTTCCAAAGGCATTTTGGGATCATTGAGAATATTTCATTGTGATCCTAGTTGGATTTCATTTGGTGCTAGGGTTTGAACATCCCCATTTCAAGTTTAGGCAAAATTTAAACATGATGCACACATGAAGCTAGCCTAGTGCAATGCCAGAAGCTAGGGATGTGACAACTCACCCCCACTATAGAAGAATCTCGTCCGGAGATTCAGGACGTGAGGTGAGAGGACAAAGGGGATGCAAGGCTTAACACAATCTTCATGATCCAACTGCTTCATATAGATCTTGGTGTCCTTCCTTTCAAGATCTTCATCCAACATAATGACGACGGACAGGAACTCTACCGGAATCGATCTTCTCAAAGATCGGGCAACTCAAGATCAACTCTTGGGGTGAGATATAAAACATCTCTCGAGCTGAGACATGAAACATACATCCAGGGGGATGGAGTGTAACAGATGACGAAGGTCCGGTAGGTAAGCAACAAATCCACGCTCGATAATGACGTAGCAAGGAGTTAGCTGCCATAATTCCACAACGGGGCACCTTGGGGGAGGTGACTTGTTGGATTGTTCCCTTAAGTGGGAAAAAGAATTACTTTTGATTCAAAGATCATTGAAACTCTTTATACCAGCCTAAGGCAAATCACAATCGATCATTTGAAGGAGTTTGAAGGAATGATATACTTGGACTAGAATGGATGATGTGGACTACCTTGTTGAAGACAACGTAATGGATGAATTTGCTTGCGCGTGCTCTCAAGAACTTGAGCATTTCCATATTCATCAAGATTCTACCAACATCCGAGTCGAGGATCCTGGCAACACATCTTACTACCTTGATGAATAGTGATGGACAATGCAGATGCATAGAAAGATAACCCTTTCTCATATTTCACCTTAGCGAGGCCAAGGGAATGAAATCTAGATGATCGGCCGAGAGACATTTAGCACTCCACTTCTAATGTTCTCCTTGATGTACTGGTTACCACGATCATGCTTTAAAGCATCAACATAGTCATCAAGTAGTGGTCGTACTTCGGAATACAAAGGATCCATAAGGAACAACTACTGGAGTAAATCCTACGAAATCCTTATGGGGAGGTGGCCAACTTTCTCAATCAAGATACTACAATAATAAGTCTTCCGGTTGGGTGTGTTGGCCACAACATCCACTTTACCGGGTTACAGAAAGACCAATATTACAGTCCTTGAGAAACGTTCCAACCATCATATCTGCTTGGGATTCAGATCTAGTTGGTGTCAGGATAATACAAACTCATCGGGTCTGGAAAGAAAAATGAAAGTTTGCAACACAAATCGACAAGATGACGTTGCGAGATTCTCAGGGTAATGAACTACGATAGTAAGCTCCAAAACATGAGCCGGTTCTGCCACAAGCATGTGAACACGTTGTCCTAGACAAGCATGGCCACCTGGTAGTCTTTCAACGAAACACTACCGAGTTCAGGAGGGAACCATCAACGAGGATATCGAAGTCCTTGCGTAAGTCTAGCTCCTAAGAAGAAACTTCTTCTCCCTAAACAAGTCAATCAGTGGCTTGGTGTGCTAGGGATACGTATGGAATGAAGATGATCAGTCTATCAGACCATAGAATACTTCGCACGTGCATGACTGACTTGGGATGATTCCAGAGGAAGCAAAACTAACTTTCTCGAATTCACGGCGGCAACTTTCACCCAATGCACGTGAATCATAGGTAGTCACTTTTTTATCCAAACATATGCTTCATGAACGAAACATGAAGATAATGCTTATAAAGTTTCCAATACTAGCTGGATGTTCAACACGAATCATGGAGAAGGTAGCAGTGTTGCTGATGGGCTCAACAACAATTCATCCAGGTTTCCATGGAGATGGAATTCCATAATTATGTGAACAAGTGATAGCATTGGTCAGACCCAAAAGATATAATGGTGTATGCTCGAGGGATCAACCACGAGTAAGACAACATTATGAACATCGTTGGTTCTGATTTGATTTGATGGTAGCCCATACTCAAATCAAAGTTTTGATATGACAATAGGTCCAACAACTGATCACAGGGACCAATCGATGAAGATATCATCTATCTTCAACACACGCAAATATATCCCTTGAGATGAACTATGCTGGCAAGCTTTTATCTTCCAAGTCTCCAAGTTATTGTTTAGCTTAACCAACTAGCTCAGGGGGGGGGGGTAACCAACACAGATTCTTGGAGAATGGCTGGTTTACAAGAAACCAACTTGATCACGAAATCCACATAGTGGTCAGGTGACAACCTGGTAATAATTCCGAGAAGATATTCAAAAAATCACGAACCACCGATATGTTACAAGGCTCGAGAACAATCTTTCTTTTCAGGGAAAGATGAAATGATCAAAAGAGCGAGGAATGACACAATCCTAACTCATTGATCGAAGAGTGCACCAGGGAAAATGGACTAGGTCGCACGATAAATCTTATGATGATGATTCAATAACCAACACGCTAAGAATGAAATTATTGTCCATTAACTACCAAGCAACAGAGTTGCTAGGAGTATTGATTTCACACATTACGATTCACTTGCCGGCATTCTGGTTACAACAACACGGAACCAAGGAATGAACAATGATGGCAAGAAGTATCACTAAATCAAGAACTCATAAGAGGTGGTGCAATTCTCATGACATTCTTGATAAGAAGAAGGTGACACTCCACGGTAGAACAGAGCAAAAGCTAGATTGGCATTTTGATCTGCAGATTACAACTGCTTTGACCCAATCCTAGAAATGGATAAGGTACTGGAGTTTGTTTCTCCTAGTCATTCCGAGATAGAATGGCTTGACGGAACGCAAGAGTAAAGGCAACGATGAACGAATGCATGCATACTCTTGACTATCAATTGATAGACGGAGGTCAGAAACAACTAAAGAGGCACAACTCAAAGGAACATATATTTTTCTGAGTTGTGGATGCATAGATTAGTATGTCGAGCAAAGCTCAACATTTCTTCCGGATAATCCATGCAGAAAGGTAGAACTGGCAGAATCACAATGTAGAATGGAGAACCCATTAAGAGCACTATGGTTGTGATCTTTTGGTTCAGAAGAACTTCTGCCATAAGTAGTTCACGATATTTGGAAGAAGGAAATACCATGGACCTCGAGGACTATCACAAAGGTTACTAATATCCTAAAGGTACGAGCACCACTATCAACACGAGGTAAGTAGAGTGAATCATGGGTCAAGAACCCAGGAGTAGAATACCTACTATTAAATGGCATCACGGGATGCTTTCGAGAATGGTGGCCAGAATCATCACACCGGGAACAAAAAACATGGCTAGATTACTAGGTGACTCCCCAAAAACCTAGGTCATAATAATAGCTCCAACATATATGTCGAGGTAGTAGAGTACCTCAACAGACCGTTAGTGTGCTTAATCTGGCCCAAACGGACAATGGAAACGGGAAGAAAGGATTTGCAAATGCACCAGACTAGTTAGAGACCTGGGATGACTCGGAAAGCATAATGCCTGTAAATGCTCAAAATGATTTGAGACATCATGCAAAATGGTGGCATAACCACTCAACAACACAGTATCAAGGTTCCGAGATCAACTGTCAACACACAGAAGATAGTAGGAACTGAACTGGGCTTGAACTCAACAATCCTAGGCAACTACGGTTTAGCAACACATTATCCTGAGAGATAGAAGAGAAGCCTAGTTCTTAACCCCCTCAGAAAAGAAGAGGGTGACTCAGATCAGAAGGCATAGGGTAAAGGAGTAAAAAGAGCCTTACGTTCCCTTCCACAATCAATCCCCTTATATAACTAAAGCATTTCTAGACTCAACTTCGGCTAGTTTGGCTTGGTAATCCTACAGGCAGTCAGGCTCTGATACCAAAGCTGTCAGGACCCCGATTCCAAGTCACATCGATCTAGCCGGTAGCACCACATATCACTTTCCGGCCTCACGCACGGTATTCCCACAGGTGTCGCCTTACCATGGCCCGGGACCATTTGTGCCTTTTGGCTCATGTATATGATAGTGTCGCTAGCATCCATATGACAGACAACCTGGGCCGACATGGCTAGTCATGAACCCAAAGCGGCACTAACCTATGAGGACAGGAATACATGAATCACATCGAGCGTGTCGGTCATCAGCGTGTGAATCCGGGCTGTAGCACTGGGCTAACAGGACTCCGGGAACCCGGGCTGTAGCAGGCTAGGTAGGACTCCGGATGTCACCGCGTGACATTTCCCCGAAGGGACAGACATAGGAACGAAGTGAAACACATGCCGACCAGTCAAGTGTCCTGAGCAGTAGTGCTGGGCTAACAGGACTCCGGTGAACCGGGCTGTAGCGGACTACTATGGCTCATGGAAGCACTAGACTACATTTCCCCATAAGAGAGGCTGCCAAGGATAAACAACGAGATTGTCGGATCCCACACATACCAAGCATTTCAATCATACACACAATATGCTCGATATGTGTAAATACAACATGGCATCACAACCGGGCAGTATTTATTCATTAGGCTCCGAGGAGTGAGATATTACAAACATGGGTCTCATGACCCAACAATCATAGCATACAAATCAAAGCACATGCGGAAGCTTAACATGTTTGAGTACAGACATCTACAAATGAAAAAGGCTAAGAAGCCTGACTATCTACCAGATCCTGCCGAGGGCACAAGATCATAGCTGAGGTATCAAGCTAAACATCGAAGTCGACACGGAACTACTAGCGAGACTGACGTCTCTCTGCAAAACATAAAATAGGCAAACGTGAGTACAAATGTACCCAGCAAGACTTACATCAGAACTATCTACATATGCATCGGTATTAATAAAGGGGGTGGTAGAGTTTAACTGCAGCAAGCCAGCTTTGACTCAGTGGCTAACCTGAACTATGACTGCAAGCAACTCTTTTGAGGTGGCGCACATGAGTCCACATATTCACCATTCAATACACCACTATGGATCCGCTCCCGTCTCATTACGAGAAGGCCATCCATAGCACTCACACTTATCTTGCAATTTTTAGAGTATCCACTTTCACTTGTCTATGAACTGTTATAGGCAACCCAGAGGTCCTTTACCGCGGACACGGCTATTCGAATAGATCATTTATAACCCTGCAGGGGTGTACTTCTTCACACATGTTTCCACCACTTAGCGTCTGCACACGACATGTGCTCGGCAGACTTCAAGCGAAAGCCTACGTGGGTGTAGACCACGACCTGACTAACCGCACAAGTCTCTACTCCAGGTTTATCGCCTATTCGGGTTCCATCCGCAAGGAAATCCAGCCGGGGTGTCCTCAACGGCCCCAAACGATGTGTACAAGGTCCCGAGACGCCAAACGGGCGCCGGGCATACCCGGCCATAGTGTATCTACCGCATCATAGCCCACTCCTAGGGTCAGCACTACGTACGCCCACCAACACATAACCTACAAACACCAGAAACTAGTTGCAGCTCCTGGACAGAGGACGAGAGGGGTCAATAAGTCGAGAGGGGTCATATTCCAGGGCCCAATGTGTGGTAGTAGCTGTTTCATGGATTACAAATACAGAACTCACTTCCTGAGGACGGTTTCAGTGAGACAACCCACCATGTACTCCTACATGGCCTCTCACCGCTACCTTTACCAAATCGTGTTCACACACAGTAGGACATGTTCATCACTGTTCCAATTCACCCCGATGAATCAGACCTGACTCAACTCTAAGTAGTAGCAGGCATGACAAACAAGCATGAATGAGTAGGCACATCAGGGCTCAACAACTCCTACTCCTGCCAGTGGGTTTCATCTATTTACTGTGGCAATGACAGGTCATGCAGAGGATAAGGGGTTCAACTACCGCAGCAAGTAACAGTTGAATCGTTGTTGTCCTAATGCAGTAAAAGAGAGCAGGAGCGAGAGAGTGGGATTGTATCGGAATGAACAAGGGGGTTTTTCTTGCTTGGCACTTCTGAAGATAATATAGCTCTTCATCGGTGTCATCGAACTCATCGACGGTATACGCCTACCGAGAGGGGACAACCACCGGCAATAGAGAAGAACACAATCAATGCAAATGCGACAATATGATGCATGATCATGACATGGCAATATGCTATTATTTGTGCTAATGCATCTAGCAACAATTTAAATGAAGTCCATATGAACCAAGGGTTCATATGCAAACTCCATAAGGGGTATTTAAAATGCCATTATCATGTTTTCACTTATACAGGGGGTATAAGTAGGTTGAACATGCATGAAAGTAGCATAAATGGATAGATTGGATTTTTCTGATAATTTTTCATATATAATTTATTTCATTTGGAGTTACGGTTGATTTTCTATGATTTTTAGAAGTTTAGGCAATTTTCTAGAATTTCCTGTAAAAGAATAAATCCAGAAAAGAGTTATTGCATCAGCATGACATCACTTTGATGTCAGCGGTCAACGGGCACGGTCCAGGTCAACCCTGACCAGTGGGACCCACTGGTCAGTGGTTAGTTAAGTAACTAAATTTAGTTAGCGTTAAACTAATACTAATCCTAGTTTAGTTAGTGGCCTGGGGCCCACATGTCAATGAGCCAGGGGAGGTCAAACCCCTGGTCAGCTGTGTCATACTCTCCGGAGCTGACCCGCGTGTCGTCGCCGGCGACACCAGAGACGGCGGAGGGTGTCGGAAAAGCTCCTCCGGCGACCAAATGAGCGGCGGAGAGGCTCTACGGGGAGCTGGGGATCGCGCGCATCAAACGGGGCAAGCGGGAGCAGCTGGGGTGGACTGAGCTCGTCGGAAGGGAGCTCGCGGCGGCGGCCGAAGTTCGGCCAACGGCGGTTTGCATCTTTCGGGGCATGTCCGTAGCCGCGGATGGTCGTGATCGACCCGCGGAAGTGCAGCGAGTGCAGCGGTGGGCTCGGACGCGTGCTTGTATGGCAGTGGTCGCGGTGGCGACATGGCCGGCGGTGAGGAGCTATCGGCTCCGATGTCTATGGTGGTTAGAAGGCGCGGACGAGCACGTGGAGAGAGGGGAAAAGGGCAGGGGCTCACGACAATTCCAGTAGAGGCAACGGCGAGGCCGGGGAGGGGCTGGAGCTCGTGAATCCCTGGTAAGTTCGCCGGTGGTCAGAGGTTGAAGACGAGGTCGGGGACGATGCTGCAGGGCTTCCGGTGGGGCGTGGCTCAGTGAGGGGGTGGTGGACGAGGTGGCGGAGCTTCTGGGCGCGTCGGTGAGGCGTGGGGTGGCCGGTGGCCATGGGTACGGCGAGCGGCGGCTGCGGTTGCACTCGGGTGCGCTGCGAGGAGAGAGCAGAGGAGGGGGGAGAAGGTGTGCATAGGCCAGAGGGGTTGGGGCGGTTGCGTGGTGCGTCCAGCTAGCCTCTAGCGTCGGCGGAAGCAGGAGGTGGCTCGGCGCATGCTGGCGCGCGGCGACCACGCGCGCGGTGTCCGACTGGCGGGAGCTGGACGACGACTGGCAGCGCCAGGTGGTGGGCTGGGCCAAAACAGGTGAGGCCCAGGTGAGTGCCAGGTAAAAACCCTCTCTCTCTCTCTCTTATTAATTGTTTCTGTTTTCTAATTTCTGTAATTGTTTTGGTCTTTACTAAAAATGCCAGAGCATTTCCAAAAATCCTGAATATATTTGTGGGCACTGTTGAAATTATTCCCAACAGCCCTCAACTAGTTTTAGAATTACTAGAGCATTTAAAATATTTATAGGATTTAAATGCCCCAATTCAAGTACAATATGAGTTAATTCAAAAATCCAGAAATGACCTAGAAATATGTTTATCATTTTTGGCAGAGGTTTTTACCTTTATCGGAAATGATGAACATTTCCAAAGGCATTTTGTGATCCTAGTTGGATTTCATTTGGTGCTAGGGTTTGAACATCCCCATTTCAAGTTTAGGCAAAATTTAAACATGATGCACACATGAAGCTAGCCTAGTGCAATGCCAGAAGCTAGGGATGTGACAATCCTATCACAAAACTATCAGTTACTACTTATTTCAGTACTTGCAGAGAATACCTTGCTGAAAACCGCTTATCATTTCCTTCTACTCCTCGTTGGGTTCGACACTCTTACTTATCGAAAGGACTACGATAGATCCCATATACTTGTGGGTCATCATTGCCCATGAGGCATGGTTCGCAAGTACCAAGTGATTCATAATCAAGTGGTTCCAAAAGTCCATCTGTATGGAGTTTCTTCATGCGCTTTACACCGATATGACCTAAACGGCAGTGCCACAAATAAGTTGCACTATCATTATCAACTCTGCATCTTTTGGCTTCAACACTATGAATATGTGTATCACTACTATCGAGATTCATCAAAAATAGACCACTCTTCAAGGGTGCATAACCATAAAAGATATTACTTATATAAATAGAACAACCATTATTCTCTGATTTAAATGAATAACCGTCTCGCATCAAACAAGATCCAAATATAATGTTCATGCTCAACGCTGGCACCAAATAACAATTATTTAGGTCTAATACTAATCCGAAGGTAGATGTAGAGGTAGCGTGCCGACTGCGATCACATCGACTTTGGAACCATTTCCCACGCGCATCGTCACCTCGTCCTTTGCTAGTGTTCGCCTAATCCTTAGTCCCTGTTTCGAGTTGCGAAGATTAGCAACAGAACCAGTATCAAATACCCAGGTGCTACTGCGAGCTCTAGTAAGGTACACCTCAATAACATGTATATCACATATACCTTTGTTCACCTTGCCATCCTTCTTATCCGCCAAATACTTGGGGCAGTTCCGCTTCTAGTGACCAGTCTGCTTGCAGTAGAAGCACCCAGTCTCAAGCTTAGGTCCAGACTTGGGTTTCTTCTCCTGAGCAGCAACTTGCTGGCTGTTCTTCTTGAAGTTCCCCTTCTTCTTCCTTTTACCCTTTTTCTTGAAACTGGTGGTATTATTGACCATCAACACTTGATGCTCCTTCTTGATTTCTACCTCCGCAGCTTCTAGCATTGCGAAGAGCTCGGGAATTGTCTTATTCATCCCTTGCATATTATAGTTCATCACGAAGCTTTTGTAGCTTGGTGGCAGTGATTGAAGAACTCTATCAATGACACTATCAACCGGAAGATTAACTCCCAGCTGAGTCAAGTGATTATGGTACCCAGACATTCTGAGTATATGCTCACTAACAGAACTATTCTCCTCCATCTTGCAGCTGTAGAACTTATTGGAGACTTCATATCTCTCAATCCGGGCATTTGCTTGAAATTCTAACTTCAACTCCTGGAACATCTCATATGCTCCATGACGTTCAAAACGTCGTTGAAGTCCCGGTCTATGCCGTAAAGCATGGCACACTGAACTATCGAGTAGTCATCAGCTTTGCTCTGCCAGGCGTTCTTAACGTCTGCAGTTGCATCAGCAGAAGTTCTGGCACTCAGCGGTGCCTCCAGGACGTAATTCTTCTGAGCAGCAATGAGCATAATCCTCAAGTTACGGACCCAGTCCGTGTAATTGCTACCATCATATTTCAACTTTGCTTTCTCAAGGAACACATTAAAATTCAACAGAACAACAGCATGGGCCATCTATCTACAAACAACATAGAAAAGCAAGATACTATTAGGTACTAAGTTCATGATAAATTTAAGTTCAATTAATCATATTACTTAAGAACTCCCACTTAGAAAGACATCCCTCTAATCCTCTAAGTGATCATGTGATCCAAATGAACTAAACCATAACCGAGCATCACGTGAAATGGAGTATCTTTCAATGGTGAACATCACTATGTTGATCATATCTACTATATGATTCACGCTCGACCTTTTGGTCTCAGTGTTCCGAGGCCATATCTGCATATGCTAGGCTCGTCAAGTTTAACCTGAGTATTCTGCATGTGCAAAACTAGCTTGCACCCATTGTAGATGGATGTAGAGCTTATCACACCCGATCATCACGTGGTGTCTGGGCACGACGAACTTTGGCAACGGCGCATACTCAGGGAGAACACTTTTATCTTGAAATTTAGTGAGAGATCATCTTATAATGCTACCGTCAATCAAAGCAAGATAAGATGCATAAAAGATAAACATCACATGCAATCAATATAAGTGATATGATATGGCCATCATCATCTTGTGCTTGTGATCTCCATCTCCGAAGCATCGTCATGATCACCATCGTCACCGGCGTGACACCATGATCTCCATCGTAGCTTCATTGTCGTCTTGCCAATCTTATGCTTCTACGACTATCGCTACCGCTTAGTGATAAAGTAAAGCATTACAGGGCGATTGCATTGCATACAAAAAAGCGACAACCATATGGCTCCTGCTAGTTGCCGATAACTCGGTTACAAAACATGATCATCTCATACAATAAAATATAGCATCATGTCTTGACCATATCACATCACAACATGCCCTGCAAAAACAAGTTAGACGTCCTCTACTTTGTTGTTGCAAGTTTTACTTGGCTGCTACGGGCTTAGCAAGAACCGTTCTTACCTACGCATAAAAACCACAATGATAGTTTGTCAAGTTGGTGTTGTTTTAACATTAGCAAGGACCGGGCGTAGCCACACTCGGTTCAACTAAAGTTGGAGAAACTAACACCCGCCAGCCACCTGTGTGCAAAGCACGTTGGTAGAACCAGTCTCGCGTAAGCGTACGCGCAATGTCGGTCCGGGCCGCTTCATCCAACAATACCGCCGAACCAAAGTATGTCATGCTGGTAAGAAGTATGACTTATATCGCCCACAACTCACTTGTGTTCTACTCGTGCATATAACATCAACGCATAAAACCAGGCTCGGATACCATTGTTGGGGAACGTAGTAATTTCAAAAAAATTCCTACGCACACGCAAGATCATGGTGATGCATAGCAACAAGAGGGGAGAGTGTTGTCCATGTACCCTCGTAGACCGAAAGCGAAGCATTATCACAACGTGGTTGATGTAGTCATACGTCTTCATGATCTAACCGATCAAGTACCAAACGTACGACACCTCCGAGTTTAGCACACGTTCAGCCCGATGACGTCCCTCAAACTCCGATCCAGCCGAGTGTTGAGGGAGAGTTTCGTCAGCACGACGGCATGGTGACGATGTTGATGTTCTACCAACGCAGGGCTTCCCCTAAGCACCGCTACAGTATTATCCAGGTGGACTATGGTGGAGGGGGGCACCGCACACGGCTAAGAGATCAATGATCAATTGTTGTGTCTATGGGGTGCCCCTACCCCTGTATATAAAGGATCAAGGGGGGGTGCGGCCGGCCATAGGAGGAGGCGCGCCGGAGGAGTCCTACTCCCACCGGGAGTAGGACTCCCCTCCTTTTTCCTAGTTGGATTAGGACTTGGGGGGGAGGAGGAGAGAGGGGAAAGGAAAGGGGGGCGTCTCCCCCCTCCTTGTCCAATTCGGACTTGGTGGGGGGGGGGGCCCGCGGCTGCCCCTTGGCCGCCCCTCCTCTTCCTCCACTTGGGACCATAGGGCCCAATAGCCTCTGGGGGGTTCCAGTAACCCCTCCGGTACTCCGGTAAATCACTATTTCACCCGGAACACTTCCGATATCCAAACATAGGCTTCCAATATATCAATCTTCATGTCTCCACCATTTTGAGACTCCTTGTCATGTCCGTGATCACATTCGGGACTCCGAACAACCTTCGGTACATCAAAACACATAAACTCAGAATAAAATTGTCATCGTAACGTTAAGTGTGCGGACCCTACGGGTTCGAGAACTATGTAGACATGACCGAGACACGTCTCCGGTCAATAACCAATAGCGGAACCTGGATGCTCATATTGGCTCCTACATATTCTACGAAGATCTTTATCGGTCAGACCGCATAACAACATATGTTGTTCCCTTTGTCATCGGTGTGTTACTTGCTCGAGATTGGATCGTCGGTATCTCAATACCTAGTTCAATCTCGTTACCGGCAAGTCTCTTTACTCGTTCTGTAATACATCATCCCACAACTAACTCATTAGTTGCAATGCTTACAAGGCTTAAGTGATGTGCATTACCGAGAGGGCCCAGAGATACCTCTCCGACAATCGGAGTGAAAAATCCTAATCTCGAAATACGTCAACCCAACAAGTACCTTCGGAGACACCTGTAGAGCACCTTTATAATCACCCAGTTACGTTGTGACGTTTGGTAGCACACAAAGTGTTCCTCTGGTAAACGGGAGTTGCATAATCTCATAGTCATAGGAACATGTATAAGTCATGAAGAAAGCAATAGCAACATACTAAACGATCGTGTGCTAAGCTAACGGAATGGGTCATGTCAATCATATCATTCTCCTAGTGATATGATCCCATTAATCAAATGAAAACTCATGTCTATGGTTAGGAAACATAACCATCTTCGATTAACGAGCTAGTCAAGTAGAGGCATACTAGTGACACTCTGTTTGTCTATATATTCACACATGTATTATGTTTCCGGTTAATACAATTCTAGCATGAATAATAAAAAAAATTCATGATATAAGGAAATAAATAATAACTTTATTATTGCCTCTAGGGCATATTTCCTTCAGTTCAAACTTTGTGAATGCAAAAAATCCAGATACTTCTTTTGAGAAATCCGGGTCAATAGGCCAGCTTCAGAGTCAATTTGCTGATATTGGTCTCTTGTAGAGGAATATTGTAAGAAATAATCCACTTGAATCAGCTAAAGCGCCAATTTAAAAAATATTAGTCTTGAAATACTCATTTGACTTTTAGCCGGCTTGAAGATGTAAAACTTGCCGATTTATCATTATCAAAATTGCCAGTTTATAAATATTAATGGCACCGAGTCATAATTGTTGCTGACACCGGGTCATAGTTATTGGTGACGCCGGGTCAATCTGGTTTACTCAAAACTGAGAATTTGAAGATTTTTCTCCCTTATATCCATATTACCTGTAGCCCCCAAGTCTTGAGCAGAAACAAAGTGACGACTTAAGACTTGCTTCAATATAAATACTGCCACTTTTGAAGAAATCCATGTTGTTCATCTTAGTCACTAGTAAAGGCTGAATACTCTATATATGTAGCCCCCAAGTGCCAGGTTGTCATGCTTGCAGCAACCTAGGACTTGTAATTGCCTTATACTCATAAAAGCTTCAACCAGTGTAGCCCCCAAGGGCCGGGTCATTATGCAATAATGAGCAGGTACTTTATAAATATGATCATATAGACTTGAACAACAACGTGTAGCCCCCAAGGGCCGGCTCAGTAAGATAATATTGAGCTAGGACTTTCTATATACTTCTTTTGAAAAGAACATCATATGATGTAACCCCCATCATGGGGCTTGAACCCACGTCCTCAAGATTAAGAGATTATTGCTTTACCAACTGAGCAGTGGACCATTCAATATAATGGAATAAAACTTGTGTACCTTGAATTGTTGACAGGAGCAATTGGTAGCCCCCAAGGGCCGGTTCATTATGATGTGATGAGTCGAGTCTTCAATAAGGCCAGTAAAATTATCTTTGCATTAGCCCCCAAGTGCCATGGTGCATGCTGGCAGTGACATGGCACTTGCATATTTGATGTGATCTCAATTTCAATAATGTAGCCCCCAAGTGCCAGGTCGTAAACCTGCAGCGACTCAGGACTATTCCTTTCATTGTAGAATAAATCGTGTCCATTGGTAAAATAATAGTCTTTGCACTGAAGCGCCTTTGAAAACCTCAATCATAATATTTAGTTACTGATAACCATAATAAAAATCCAGCCATGTTGGCTATTAAAGATTTCAATGACCCGGTTTGAAAACCTCAATCATTCAATATCATAATGAAAATCCAGCCAAGTTTGGCTATTTAAAGATTCAAATACCTGGAGTTTAAATACCCATCGGCTCTTGACCGATGGCGATTTAATACACCTCCATTTTGTTGAAAGAAAACCGGGCTACCCAAGCTGTGACTTGCTCATACTCAATAAACAGCTCATGGAGATAGGTGTGGCCCGATATGTTGATGTAGACTAGGCCGCGAGAGACGGACGACAAAGACGACCGCAACATCAGAGGTAGCTTGGACAAATGAGTCGGCCGCATGTCATGGCATTGCAAGCCGGTGTGGACGGGGAAAATCAGCACCGGTGTTGTAAACCGGCATGGACGTGCGAGTTAATGTAGACCGGGTCCGCAGAGGCGGCGGCTTTCTGCATGTCCATTGAACAGCGATCAAACGCGATCCCGACAAGTCGATGTAGACCGGTCCGCAAGGGAGGCGACTTGTGCGCGTCCATTCAATGGGTAATATGTCACGGACTATCGCTGGGCGGAACATTATCAGCCTGTGCTCAATACCCATGGTATAAACCACACTTGTAGTGAATAATTATCATGTATACAAAAATATACAGATCAAAGTAATTGTTCTTTGAGAAAAAACAATATGCTTCAGACTTGGCGTACCAGCAGGCCAAGGCAAAGATAAACTGCTCTTTGACAAAAAATAATATGCGCTAATAAAATATATTTTAAATAGATATCACCTGATGTGTTTAGGCCGGAAGTAACCCGCCATGAAGTTGATGATTACTACGTGAAACTACAATCACTCATGGGTGAGTCACCCGCGGCATTGCAAACCGGTGCGGACGAGAGAGTCGGCCGCGGCGTTGTAAGCTGGTGTGAACGGACGACTCGGCCGCAGGCGTGGACAAATGTAAACCGAACAGCGGGGGCCATGACTTGCACGTGTATCCGTCGAGCAACATGACACGGACAGACTCCAGTGTAGAATTATGCTGGTGCGCGCTCCATATACACTGATTTATTTCCGGATGAACGCGGATACCAGTACTGGATAATGTTGGATGTATTCTGATGCAGCCTTTATAGTATGTACACAGTACCAACAAAGCGGCAGATATAACAGTGGCGGTCTGAACCCACAGTAGCTGGGGAAGTGGGCGGCTGAAGCGTTGTAGCAAGGGTGCCTCGAGGTGAGGACACGGGCGCGGCGACGCGGGAGACGGCAGGGCCACGAGCATAAGGCTGGTCACAATGGGCAAGAACATAAGCTAGTAACTTACACACTTCCCTAGACTATGTTACTATCTCCATAGTGGGTAGGAACATCTATGTAGTGTCATGCAACGATGTATTTATTAGGTTATAGACTCATTGTTTTTTGGAGTGTGTGATGTTCCGGTAACTTAGCTAGTTACCACAAACACCTCTCTCTTCATTAAATATGTGCCACATAAGTAAAGTTGTATTGGGGTGTGTGATGTTATTTCTAAGTTCCTCCCCATTATGACCAGCCTAAAGCAAGCGAACCACTCAGCATGCACAGACAGCAGCAGTCAGAGGACTCTGGCGTGGCGGTCCTCAATAGAGACGGGCCACGGCGGCTTAACTAAAGCGTGACCAATTTGGAAGCAGCTGCTCAGAGCTTCGACTCGTCGTAGGAAGTGGTGAACGCAGAATTGTATCTGACGTGTCCTGGATACTGAAAATCTGATATATCCGAGCAACTTTGAATAAACTCTACTATTAGCCTTGGGATCCATGTGGCTATTTATTCCTTGGTTGATCTTTTGACTACTAGTACTGTTATCTGTTAGTATGGATTGGACCCTTCGTCACGTGATCCCTTTCTTTTATCCCTTAATCTCATGTAGGAGTGGATGTATAAGTCTCCTCATATAGTCTTCGGTGGGCATCGCAAATCCGACTAGGCCTCGAATCAGACTCCGGTACTCGTGCGTGTATTACTTCAAGTAGTATTTGGTAGTACTAGTGCAGAACGACCTGACTGATTGACAAACTGCTCTGCCCTAAAAAAATTTCTTCATGGTCTTGCTTTATCCTGACACAACGTACGGCGGTTCAGGGCGAGTTTGGCACCGCAGAATCATCTAAGTCCGTGTGCACGCCAGGGTCCTTCTCTAGGTCGTGGCTGGCTTGAACAAAACCGTCCGAGTCGAGTTGAGTTTTGACTTTTGCCTTTGGCCGTGCGCCTGCAGATCCGAACGGCAGTGTGACTTCCTGATAAATAGTAGTACTACTTGCGACCATATAGCAGACCATCTCAGATTGGCAACTTGCGGCTGTCAACAGAAACAATCTGTCTGGTGAATCATCAGGGCGCCTCCGGCGGCCGTTTGTAGCCTCTAGCTCTTGTCTTGGCCCTGTAGAATTAATCACAACTCTGATCATAGACAATGAACACGTCGGCTCTGCCAAATGACTGTCCCACGCCGGGTCTTGCACAATTCTTCCGCGACGGTCCTTCTTTATCCGGCTGATCGCAAATTTCTCGAAACCCTAAGAACAAATCCCTCCAAAAACTCAACACAATCGTGCGCAGGCCCCATGGTGGGCGCCAACTGTCGTGGAATTGTCACGGCAGATGTCCTTAGTGTTAGGACTTAGTCGCGAGACCAACGCATCTATGTGGTAGCTTGAGAGGGGTTGAGCGTGATGAGAGACGCGATGTTTTACCCAGGTTCGGCCCCTCACGGTGGAGGTAAAAGCCTACATCCTGCTTCATTGATATTGATGATGATGATCACGGTTACAAGAGTGCTCTATCTCGAGAGCTATTGCCTAAACCTAACTTGTCCAACTTGTGAAACTTGTGAATCTTGTCCCTCTTGGGGTGCCCTGCCCCTCCTTATATATGTTGAAGGGGTGGTTTACATGACTAGTCCTATTAGGATTAGGATTACTCTATTACAAGTGGAGTCCTAGTCTTGCTTCCTTTGTAAGGGAATATTCCTTATGCTTTCCTCTTAATCCGGCCCGCCATAATACGAGCCGGCCTTCCATGAACCGTCTGCTTGGGACACCGGGTCTTGTTGCTCCTCTGCTCCGCCGGCAGGGTCACCAATGAGTCACCTGGCTCGGCCGGGTCATCAGTGAGTGGAGAGATCCGGACGGGTCACCTAGTGAGTCGCCAAGTCAGGGTGGGTCACCAGTGAATCGCCAAGTCCGGCCGGGTCATACTTCCGGCCGGGTCATACCGCGGGGTATATCCCCGACAAAACCCTTCTCCCATCTAGGAAGGAGGTCAAGGAAGAAGAAGAAGGGCCCCCCTCTCCGCTTCTCTTTTGGTGGTGCCGGAATGCTGCCGTGGCCATCATCATCATCACCATGATCTACACCAACACCTCCGCCATCTTCACCAACATCTCCATCACCTTCTGTCGTGGAATTGTCACGACAGATGTCCTTAGAGTTAGGACTTTAGTCACGAGGCCAACACATCTATGTGGTAGCTTGAGAGGGGTTGAGCGGGACGAGGGACGCGATGTTTTACCCAGGTTCGGCCCCTCACGGTGGAGGTAAAAGCCTACATCCCGCTTCATTGATATTGATGATGATGATCACAATTACACGGGTGCTCTAACTCGAGAGCTCAAGACTTGTTTGTCTAACCCTAACTTATCAAACTTGTGGAACTTGTCCCTCTTGGGGAGCCCTGCCCCTCCTTATATATGTTGAAGGGGTGGCTTACATGACTAGTCCTACCAGGATTAGGATTACTCTATTACATGTGGAGTCCTAGTCTTGCTTCCTTTGTAGGGCAATATTCCTTATGCCTTTTATCTTAAGCCGGCCCACCATAATACGAATCGGCCTTCCGTGAACCGCCCATTGGGCCACCGGGTCTTGTCGCTCCTCTGACCCATCTGTTGGGTTACCAATGAGTCATAACGTTCAGGCGGGTTGCTTGTAAACCGCCAAGTCAGGGCTGGTCGCCAGTGAATAGCCAAGTATCAGCCGGGTCTCAAGTAAACCTCCAAGTCCGGCCGGGTCATACCGCGGGGTATATCCCCGACATTAGCCCCCAGTTTAATTTGAATTTATCCATGTTAAACTGATCCTGTAAAACAAACACAAGAACAAATTTGACATATTGTGTTCCCGATTAACAATTATTGTAAGTCGGCACCTGATCCTCCTTCACTTCTTGCCATTTTCTTCTTCTAAAAAATCCGGGTCAATAAGCCAGCTTCAGAGTCAATTTGTTGACATTGGTCTCTTGTAGAGAAATATTGTAAGAAATAATCCACTTGAATCGGCTTCCAAAGCGCCGGTTTTAAAAATATTGGTTTTGACATACTCATCTGATTCTTCAGCCAGTTTGAAGATGTAAAACTTGCCGGTTTATCATTGTCGGGTTATAACAGATGATGCCGAGTCATAATTGTTGCTGACGTCGGGTCAAAACTGAGAATTTGAAGATTTTTCTCCCTTATATCCATATTACATGTAGCCCCCAAGTCTTGAGCAGAACAAAGTGATGGCTTAAGACTTGCTTCAATATAAATACTGCCACTTTTGAAGAAATCCACGTTGTTCATCCCAGTCACTAGTAAAAACTGAATACTCCATATTATGTAGCTCCCAAGTGCCGGGTTGTCATGCTTGCAGCAACCTGGGACTTGTAATTGCCTGATGCTCAAAAAAACTTCAACCAGTGTGGCCCTCAAGGGCTGGGTCATTATGCAATAATGAGCAGGGACTTTATAAATATGATCATATAGACTTGAACAACAACGTGTAGCCCCCAAGGTCCGGCTCAGTAAGATAATATTGTGCTGGGACTTTATATATACTTCTTTGAAAAGAACATCATATGATGTAACCCCCATCATGGGGCTTGAACCCACGTCCACAAGGTTAAGAGCTTTGTGCTTTACCAACTGAGTAGTGGACCCTTTAATATAATGAAATAAAACTTGTGTACCTTGAATTGTTGACAGGAGAAATTGGTAGCCCCCAAGGGCCGGCTCATTTAGAATGTGATGAGTCGGGTCTTCAATAAGTTAATCAAAAAATGACTTTACATTAGCCCCCAAGTGCCATGGTGCATGCTGGCAGTGACATGGGACTTGCATATTTGATGTAATCTCAATCTGAATAATTCAGCCCCCAAGTGCCTGGTCGTAAGCCTGAAGCGACTCGGGACTATTCCCTCCATTGTAAAAATAAATCATGTCCATTAATAAAATAATAACCATTGCGTTGAAGAGACTTTGAAGAGATCCATCATAATATTGGCTATTGATAATCATAATAAAAATCCAACCATGTTGGCTATTAAAGATTTGAATAATATATTCCGGTTTGGAAAACCGGTTCCTGTGATATTGAATCGTACTGCCGGTTTAGGATACCTATGCAGTAAGGGTGATAACCCAATCTTTAGAAGCCAAGACTTCCAAATGTTTGATGATTGTCATATGATGGCGGCTTATTATCCGAAGTCAAGCCGGGTTAAATTTAAACCACACTTATACTTACATCTGGACAAAAGTCTCAAGACAAAACAAAGATTGTTTGCGAAAAACTTAAGCAAAACAGAAAGAACAAATTTGAGGCTTCTGATTCGAATACGATCAGTAAACCGGACCAAAGAGGTTAAGCTAGGATTCGAATATGATCATGTAGCCCCCAGTGGCTTTGGCGTTGCGCCGATCAAGAGGGTACTGACAGTTATGTTCTCTTTGGTTCGAATACGACCTATGTTTGAACAGGAAGCCCCCAAATGACCTTGAGAGGTTTTTAACGACCTTGATTCGAATACGATCCAAGTCAGACCCAAATTCTTTTTGAACCGGAATTTTTAAACTGGATTTGAGAGCTTCAGAGCTTTGTACGAGACAGATTTCCCTTGAACCGGATTGTAAACCGGATATTTGAGAGCTTATGTAAGACTGACGTCCCTTGAACCATATTTTAAACCGGATATTTTAGAGCTTCAACGCTTTTTGGGAGAAAGATGTCTCTTGAACCAGAATCCTTTCTGATGACCTGGAATTTCTTCATTGAACCGGGATTTTGTAATTGTCATATACTTTTTAAGCCGGAAATTTTCTGATGGCCTTTAAACTTTCATCAATATAGTAGTAGCCTCAGGGACCGGGTTATCTTTCCCTCCATCGTCCCGGGGTTCTTAAATTTGCTGAAACTGGCAAGATTTGCTGAGTCATGTCATCGTAGCCCCCGAGTCTTGAGACGACTCGGGGAGTTGGCTTGAGACTCTCCATGCTTAACCATGATATAAACCGGTATAAGTCATTCATCAGCTCAGTGATATAATAGTCCTTTTTGCAGTAGACAACTTGTCCTGCATTAGAGAATTTGCAAGGCAGAGTAATTGTTCTTTTAAAGAAAACAATATGCAATATAAATATATACTAGATGAATATCACCTGATATGTTAGGCCACAAATTATCCACCGTGAAGTAGATGATCACCATGGTGAAGCTGAAATTAATCGCGGCCAAGTCGGTCGTGAGAACAGACAGATTAGTCGGCCACTACATTGTAAGCGGGCGCAGATAAGCGGGTCAATCGCAGATGTTGATGCAGCAGGGGCGGCAACTTGTTCACATATTCGTCAAGCAGCACGGAACATCGCTATTCTAAAAACAATGCTGGCGCGCGCCCTTTCTGTGACACCTTTTGTAAAGAATAATGATCCAGGCCTCCACGTGTGGTAGTAGTCCACCAATAATTAATCAAATCAGCCTTAATGTAATTGATGTACCAGTGTACTTTGCTTCTGTTCTTTGGGATTTAATCTAGCATTTTGACTGCCATCGGCCTGCTGTAAACATAACAGTAGTACTTACCCATTGGGATCCCTCGAATCAACATGCATGGATGCACAGCTCCATTACCCTTCGGCTGAACCCCCCATTTTCTTTTTCTTTGTACTAGCGAGACAAGATCACGCCAGCAGGGGCACCTTGTCAAAGCGGAGGCGAGTCGCAGCGGAAGAAGCGGCTGGAGCGGCCGTACAGGGCACACCGGAGTTGGCCCGAGGGCGACTCAGCCCGAGCGCGCGAACAACGGATCGAGGCAGGCACCTCAACGGCGTGCGGAGGAAAAGGAACCAGTGGTCGGCCGGCGAACTGTAGAGCAGCCGGCGTAGGTCGGTTCGAACAGGCGAGGCGCGATGACGGTTTGAATAAGACAAGGCCACAGGGATGCGGAGGCTGTGGGGATGAGACCCGGGCGACGGCGACTTGAGGCGCAAGGGATGGAGGCAAAAACGCAACCGCGGCTCAGCCAAAGCACATACTCGTCGTCGGCCGGGCGATTCGCAGCAGCCGCATGGCCGGCGGCTTTAGAAGCGGGGTGTGACTTGGAGCAGACGGTGGCTCTATGTAGAGGTGACTTGGACAGGAGGCGAGTGTGGTGGCGATTTAGCAGCAGCGAGGCCTGAGGGCGACTCAACAACGGCAGGGGAATCAGGCCCGCAGCGGCGACTCTGTAGTTTGGAAACGTGGCTACGCACAGTAATTGAAGACTGAAGGCCATTGAATCTTTGGCTGATTTTATGTAGAGGACCAATTTTCCTTCACCACACCATCTTCTTTTCCTTTTCCCTTTTAGGTACATGTGTTCAAAATCAATTAGCCCTCGATTTTGGTGCAAATACTAGTGGTGCTTGGGATTTCACGTGAACTCTTCTTCAGCTAGCATTATGGAGTACTAGTAAACTGCTCCAGATCCGTGTCGGCATCAGGTTTTGAATGAATGTCTCAGATTCTCCCTTGAACGATGGAACAGAATCAGCAGGCGGTCCAGTGGCGGGTGCTAGAAGGAGGGCGGAGGATGAGCCCGTTGCAGCAACTTAGGAAGACTACATCTCAAGCACGAGATGAGGCGGCTTAGCACGGAAGAGAGAGTCCTAGCGCGAACGACTGTACAAGCCCGATGGCGACTCAGAGCGAGCCCGGAAAATCGGAGAGGCGGTGCCTCGGGCAGAGCTAGCGGGCGTCCAGATGGACGGCGAGGCGGAACCAAACCGACGAGCGGGCGGCTCAGGCGCACAGGCACAACGGCCGGCGGTAAGTCAGAGTCAAACCAACAAGCAGGCGGCTGGGGCGCGCGGGCGCGTAAGCCATAGGCCAGAAGCGTGTAGGCCAGCAGGGGTGCGCCGGAGCCAACCGGAACAGTGACCCGGTCCGGGCGTGCGGGCGGGCGAGGCTAGGTCGCTCGAAACAGGCCTTAGCAGTGAAGGAGCGACGCCAAGGAGGGGTGCAGCGGCAATAGTTTGGTGGAGCAAGGCCGCGGCTCGGGAAACAGGTGCATTGGCCGGCGGCTGCCAGGCAGCGACTCAACAACGGATTCGCATGGGCGGCTCAAGGAGAAGTCCAAGTTCGTGGTCCTCTCTACTTTCCCAGTCGTGGACTATTGTCTTCTTCTTCTTTTTTCTGTTTTTGCGTTTGAGGTGCTAGTTTGATCGTGACCTACCAATAACTAACTTGTCTTGATACTTGACCAAACCCAAGGCAATACCCTGCATCCAGATTTGAAGTGACCCTGTAGAAAACATGTTTGTGTTCCCGGATCATGGTGGTGCTTGATGAAAATCCCGTCGGTCTGGCCGACGCGTGAGTGCTCCAAAAAATTTAGGGTCCGAATAACTGTCACACATGTGGCATGGACGGGAACCCGTCCGCACGCTTCGTGTGGCATGGACGGGAACCGGCCCGCACGACCACGTACGCGCGCACAAAAGCACGGCCCGCACGTCCGGTGTGTGGCAACCCCGCCCGCACTGCCCCATCCGGGCCAGATGACCCGCTGCCCGCACGACCCAGCCCTTCACGGCCTCCGATCCATCCCCTCTATCGTCTGCCGCCATCGTCCCCCACCTCTCGAACCCCGACCTCCATCGCCGGCCATCTCTGGTTGGCATGGCAACCAGGGCAGATCCGTAGGGCACTCCCACCGCAAACCACACCCCAACCCTCCCCACCCCCAGCCCCCCACTCCAACCCAGCCCTCCAGAGACGATCATCTGAAACCAGGTGAAATCTCCCGATCTCATCCTTCTCATCCTTAAGGCTGAAAATCTCCCGATCTTGTACTAGGTCCATGCTATAGGGGTAGAACACTGCATGGTTCAGTGTATATTCGCAATTGCCAGGCAGAGTACACCAGATCTGCCATGTACTACGTTTGACATTAACTTAAGTTCATAGTTTAATTGACGCAAGTAGTTGGGTATGAAATGGATGAGTAGGAATCCCTAAAAAAAGGGCAGGAAGGACAATTTTTGGAATGAAGGGGGTGGGAAAAATTAATTGCCACTTGTGTATAACGACAGTTGCCACCTTTCGTTGTCAGTAGCTGCCGCCTATTTTGACATGTTGCTTGCCATCCCTATCTTCTATGTGCAAGCAGCAGAAGAATGCAATTCTTGTGGATTGTTGATGCCTTCTTGTTCGTCCAGTGATTGAGAACACATCGGAAAGAAGCGAGACACGAAAAGAATGAATCACGAAGATGGCGCTGATGCTTGGGGTTCTCAAAGGCCAGAAACGCCCCCTTGGGATGCATCAGAGTACAGTCAACTCATCTCTGCAGGGCCGTTGCTGCCACTACTAGAACAGTATGCAGGCGTAGGTATGATGCGTGATAACAAAGAAGAGAATAGTTGCCATCTTCGCAACGATGAAGATGACATTCTATTTATGTCATACACTGTCATTTTTTCGCAGGTTCTTATGACCAAAACACTCATAGGGGGCCCCCGTGGCAAGTTCAGTCACAAGGCGCTAACACTGACAAATGTACGGGCAGCCAACTTCAACTAGCTAGTATGTCTAATCAAGGTAATGCAAAACGAAAAAAGAGCACATACTGTTGTGGACATGAAAAATGAACATGCAAAAAAACTGGCAAAAGGACTCACGAGTTATCACGGGTGAAAATGCAGATCCTTCATGCAGCACGTGGCATCAAGCAGCACCCATGTACCTGCCATCGACATCATACACAGGTGAGTCCATAAAAAAGGTGAAGTTGCGGATGCTCAATTAGCAGAAGGATCATAGTTGACAACTACAATTGCCATGACTGGACATCTATAGTTGCCATGAATTGAAAACTACACTTCTCATCCCTGGACAACTGTTGTTGCCATCCCTGGACACATGTAGTTGCCATGGCGGAACAACTGCAGTTGCCATGCCAGTGCAACTACATTTGCCATGCCATGGCAACTGCAGTTGCCATACAGGAACAACTGCGGCTGCCATATCGACGCAACTACAGTTGCCATGCCAGTAAAACTGCAGTTACCACATCAGGGGAACTGCAGTTGCCGTGCTAGCATAAAACTGCATTTGCCATGAATTGACCAACTACTACTATGCTTACAGGTTATTACGCTGGTGGTAACCCGACAAACGTCTCATGGCAAGCTTCAAAAATTGCAGGTAGAGCACGTCATTATGGTGTCACAGACCACACAAGATTGTCAAATGCAGCACAACAAGGTAAGGAAAAAATCTGAACCACAAAAAACAGCGCTACATTTGTTATTTGTAGTTATTTGTAAACAAAACAATTAGTTTCCATGTTTGTTGAACAGTAGCTGCCATGATTGGACAGCTACAGCTGCCATACATGTCCACGCGCAGACTCACAGCTTGCTGTTTGAAATGATGTCATGCCAAATCGCTCGAAGATGGTGTGATCCATTGCGATACACATGTTATCCAAACAAAAATCTTACTCTCGTACCTGTTTTTTCTATTACAGGGCCTACAACTACACTGAACAGCGGCGCGGGGACATCTATGGCGGGGAGCTCTAAGCGCACGGAAGACGCGTTCCACCAGCCAGCAGACAATCATGCCGCAAAAAATTTCGAGTCAGAGTCGGGAATGGCAATCATTCCAGCAATGCCGACAAGCACCCCTTTGAACACAAGCACTGGCAACACTCAATTAGATGGAACTGACGCTGATACCGAAGTGAATGATGAAACTAACGACGACGCAGAAGGGGATGAAGATGGTGGGCAATCAGAGATCGTGGTACCCCAGCCATCGTACATTGGGCAGAGATTTGCATCGTTCGAACAAGCAAAGGAATACTACCAGACATATGCAAAGTTCCATGGATTTGCGGTCAACACCGAGTACCATAGGAAAATTAAGAAAACTAACGAGTACAGTAGAGGTGAGATGAGGTGCCACAAGGCACAGAGGAACAAGAAGGGGAAAGGTGTTGCGCCTGTCGTTCCGGAACGAAAGAGAGGTATCATTCTCAAGACTGAGTGCCCTGTCCGGTGTAAGCTAAACATAGATGGAGCACAGTGGGTGGTCAATGAATATTTTGACGAGCACAACCACCAACTCAAAAAGAAGTTTGACCTGGTAAAATTTCTAACCGCCCACAGAGGGTTCACCCCCGTCGAAAGGCAATTCATAAAGCTGCTACATGATTGTAACGTCGGTCCATCAAGAATGGTACAGATACTATCTCTCATCCACAGCAAAAAGGGGACTCTGAGTAGCTTGTCGTACATACTAGCTGACGTCACAAACCTACAGGCCAAGTATCATAGAGAGAGAAAGTTGGCAGACATAGAGGCCACAATGGCCTACTTCGATGAAAAAACGAAGGAAGATCCAGATTTCTTCTACAGGATAAGGTTGGACGATGAGGACCGTGTCAGGAACATGTATTGGGTGGATGGTGCTGCAAGGAGAGCCTACAAACATCTCCGAGATTGCATTTCATTCGACGCGACGTACCTCACCAATATGTACAAGATGCCATGCGCTCCGTTCATAGGAATAAATAACCACAATCGGTCGTTGTAGTTCGGCTGCGGGCTCGTCCGGAACGAAGACACGGATGGGTGCGTTTGGCTGTTCAAGACCTTCTTGGAGTGCATGGATGGACTTGCTCCGAAGAACATAATAACAGACCAAGATTTCAGCATGCGTGCAGGCATAGAGGAGGTCTTTCCGTTGGCAGTGCATAGGCACTGCAGGTGGCACATTATAAAGAAGGCTGAGGAGACGCTAGGACCGTTCTTTGCTGACCGTCCAGAGCTGCACAAGGCATTTGAGTTGTGCATGGACCACAGCTTGACGGTGGAGGAGTTTGAAAGGAGCTGGATGGCCATGACTGAAACACATCAAGTCCAAGACAACAAGACTCTTGTTAGCCTGTGGGAGAAGCGAATGTACTAGGTGCCGGCCTACTTAGTGTAGTGCTTCTTCCCCTTTCTGCAGACTGCGCAGCGAGGGGTTCAATGCTGTTTTGAAGCGGTATGTCAGCCCTGGCAACTCATTGCTATAGTTTGCCAAGCAGTACACAGCTTTGCAACAAAAAATTCTGGGATCTGAGCTACAGCAAGAAGCGACCACAACACTAAAGCAGCCAAAATTGCTAACGTATTTACCGATAGAGAGGCAAATGAGCAAGATATATACCAACAAGATCTTTAACAAGTAAGTCAGTTGCGTTACAGTCTTATTTGCAGAAAAAGCACCAAGTTAGTAGGTGCCTTATAGAGTGCAATGCAGTTGCCATGATGTGCAGTTGCCATGTTTAATGAAATACTGTTTTCCATGCTTACTCAGCTGCATGATGCCATGTTCAATGAAAATTCTCTTTTGCCATGCTTTCTCGGGTGCATTTTCCTTGTTGAATGAAGTTCGGTTGCCATATTTAATGCACTGTGCTTCCATTGGGCCATGTTGGCATGCAAATGCCAATGTCAACTGGAAAAAATTGTTATATTGGCGACACATATGCCGAAATGCAGTTGCCATGTTTAATAAAATGCATCTGACATGTTTGTTGAAATGCAATTGACATGTTTACTCAACTGTAGATGCCATGTTTAAAATAAAAGGGCAGTTGCCATGTTTTATGCAATGTGCATCCATTGGGGAATGTTGGTGTGGAAAAATAACAATGTCCAGTTGAAAATGTACTACAGTTGCCATGTCTAGTGTACTACAGTTGCCATGTCTAGTGTACTGCATTTGCCATGTCTAGTGTACTGCATTTGCCATGTTCAACGTACTATATTTGCCATGTTCAATGAACTATGTTTGCCATCTTCAAACAAAAATGTATTTCTATTTCCATGACAACATAAGGTGGTACAAGAAAAGAGCACACGATAGTTTAACAGAAAACACACAAAACTTGCAGATTCCAGGAAGAAATAAAGCGTGCCAGCATGTTCACGGCTTTCCAAGTGGACGAACATACGTTCAAGGTGTGTTCTATTTTGGGCATGTCAGATTCAGAACCTGAAGACCTGGACAAAGGAAGGAACTACTTCGTCAAAGCCTCGATAGGCGAAGGCGAGTACTACTGCCAATGCTGCAAGTTCGAACGGGACGGCATTGTGTGCTGTCACATACTAAAAGTAATGGACATGAACGCTATGACACGGATGCCCCGCCATTTCATAAGGCGGCGATGGACTTGGGACGCTGACGACGCGTTGGCACCGCAGATAACACACGCAGTTCTGGCTGTGCATGACGAGAGACCTGAGTCAACCATCGAAGCCGTGAGGCACGTTGTGCTGACAAAGAACTATGCTGAGCTAATTGATGAAGCATGCAAGATTGGTGAGACAGTGAGAGTAGCAGAAAAACACAGGAAGGCACTGAAAAGAGAGCTTGATGAGATCAAGAAGAGGAAAGCTGAGGAAGCCTTACACCGGTTCCCCCGCACATCAAGTGTGCCTTCATCCACGGGGCCATCATCTAAAAACTTGGAGATAGGATCTGGAACAGCAAGCACACAGACCCAGGTCAGGAACCCACCCCGTTCTATCACAAAGGGTCGTCTCAGAGAGATAAGGTACAAGTCGGGATTGGAGATCCAAGCAAAACACAAGAAAACAAAGAAAGGGGCGGGCAATCCATGAGCAAAAATTGGGGCGATGTGACATGGTCCTCGTGGACAGTTTGTTTTGTACCCTATATGATGAGAATTTTTTTTAAAAAAAATTGGGAGAATGACTCTTCAGGGGCATCAGAAGTGCAAGGAAAATTCATTGAATGGATAAATGCAGTTGCCATGTTATGGGTACTTAATCTGCCATGTTATGTGTAGTTAATCTGCCATGTTATGTGTAGTTGGTCTGCCATGCTATTTTATACTAAATATGACATGCTATTTTATACTAAATATGACATGCTATTTTATAGTAAATATGCCATGCTAGTTGTACTGGATCTGCCATTTTAGTTGTACTGGATCTGCCATGTTAGTTGTACTGTATCTGCCATGTTAATTATGCTGGATCGCCATGTTGGTTGTACTGTATCTACCATGTTAGTTATACCATGGTATTTGTAATGACTCTGCATGGCATATATTTCCATGACAATACGACGCAATTTAGAGACACATAGTGTGTTGTGTGCAAATGCATGGGAAATAAGTTGGAAAAATCGTAACGTGCATAAACCGCAGCAAAGGTTGTGGCTACATGATCAACCTACCCATGCTAGCCGGTGCAGTTAGCGATGAAAAAGAAGAAGCAAAACAGCCAAAATGAAAAACAACGATGACTTTCACTACCCATGTCTAATGAACTACATTTGCCATCTTTTTTAAAACATCGTAGACGCATTCGAAAGAGCAAACCGGTGCTAGAAACGATGAAACCATTATAATAATGACAAACATAAAAACATATCTACTGTAACGCCTAAAATAGGTTCATGTCCACACATATATTATAGAAACTATTCAAAGGTCGCTCACACACCACCACTACATAGTTAGGCTACGTGGGATTGCAGTCATAACATAGCACATAAACATAGTTTTCAACGAGAAACAAATAGATAGTACCTTACATTCCTCGGCAACAGAATGTAAGGTATGCGTCCGGTGTGTAACACCACATGATCACTTGTACTTCTTGATGACTTTCTTGACAGCTTCCTCCACGAACTCGCGTGCTCCGGACCGCTTGTTGAAATCTCCATTCATCAACCAGTTCCATGTGTAGATTTTCCGGAGCTCAACGACCGTTGCAGCTGTGATAGGGGGGGACAATTCCGCCTTCCCACTTTGCAAAGTATTCCAGCACGTGAAAGCCACAGTCCGACCTGCACGAGGAAAAGAGTCAGGTGAACACGCAAAAAGTACAGTCGTAACAAAGATAGACTTCAATTCAGATGTGACAACAAAAGAGGGGTTGGATTGATGTAAATGGCACATGAAGGAAGGAAGAAATTACGTGTTCCCTTGCTTCGCAGTCGCCACATACTCAGTCAGGAAATGCCTGATCTGGACCTTTGAATGTTCATAGTGACGGTTCCATGTCTCTTTGAGGTTGTTAATGAAGAATTCGGCATGCATAGTAAGGTCTGCATCAGCTTCCGAACGGATTGAATCAAGCACCTCGAAACGTTGGTTCTTCAGGTCAAGGCAGATCGCATAGTGGTGACCACACTTGTCGCGTGGGTCATGTGGTGCAAGCTCTTGGAACATGGGGAACATGACCTGCATTTAAAAGTGAACAAATGAGAAGCAGAGTTCACGTAAAGAACAGCAGAGGGACAAAAAATTAGAATCACGTAGAATGTTTGGTTATGGGTGGGGGTAGTTGAAAGAAAGTTGCCGTCCATGTATGAACAAAATGTGCCGTGTATTTTACTATCAAGTTGCCACATAGTTTGCACGGGATGCAAAAAACAAGAAGTCAATGTGCACGGCAGCTGTTGCCACATGAAAACATCTGCCAAATAAACACAAAGTGCAGATGGTGGCAAAAAACCACACCATGTGAAAAAACATTGCAGACAGGGAAGGAGTACTCACATATTTCTTCAGTGTGAGCTTGAATTCACCGTGTTGAGCAAAATTCTTCCTCAGGATTTTGTGGTGGAAGTCACCATCCCATATTTTGCAGGCCACACTGTAATGCATGATTATCTTGTCGGCACACACATCTGTGTGATTGTTGATGTAGTCGATCCCGCATGCAACTACATTCGTCGACATTTTACCGTTTGGCCTCACGGACTCGGCAAGATCACCCAGCTCAACGTACGTCGCTCCGCACTGAATGACTTTGGTTCTGTCCAAACATAAGCTGTATGAAAACGATATGACATGGAATAATCATGCCTACTAAGTAAAAAATACATGAAAGTACGAAGAAGATGAATGGTAAAAAAGAAGCAAAGCAAAATGAGAGATTATGGGGTGTGGTCGTTTACGCTTTCAGCTCCTTCATGTGCTTGTTGCTGGCCCTCGCATTTCCAAACCGCTTGACGATATCATACAGCTAGGTCTATTCCTTAGTGGCCCTGAACTCAGGCTCATATTCTTTCGCGGGAGGTGGGTGAACTACCCTCTGCTGCCTCACAGAACCATGAGTGGCACTCCTAATGGTATCCTCTGATATCGTATCTGCAGGCACGTTGGAACTTGATTGCCCTTGCCCTCGTGAGGACCTCCTCTGCAATGTTGCCTCCTCAATCATGCGGTAAGCTTCGTCAAGTGACGGTGAAATCTCCTCAGGGGTGGCTGCAATGATAAAAAAAGTGGGTTAGGATACCTAGAAAATCAAAAACAGATGGATTGTGAGAAGATAGAGTGCATGATGTGAGATGTAGGTAGAAAAAGTGGGGCAGTTGCCATGTGTTGTCCAACTACAGTGGCCATGTCGTAGCAACTACAATTGCCATGTAGTTGCACTGTAGTTGCCATCTAGTTGGACTGTAGTTGCCATGTCACAGCAAGTACATTTGCCATGTTGTGTCAACTCCACTTTCCATGTGATTGCCGTATGAAAAAATGCAGCATGGAAACAAAAAATGCAGGCGACATGGCGTGGCAAATGCAGTTGCCATGTGTAATGCACTGTATTTGCCATGTGACAGCAACTACAGTTGTCATGTTGAATCAACTTCAGTTGCCACGTGGTTGCCCAAATGTCAAAATGCAGCATGGCAGCAAAAGAAATGTAGGTGACATGGTACATCAAATCCAGTTGCCATGTCATCACATGTCAGTTGCCATCACAAGTGAGAACCCCCAAAAAATATGATTGGGACAAAAGTCAAACTACAAAGATGTATACAAGAAAAATCATAAGGACATGACAAGTGTACCTTGCACAATCGGCTCTACGAACTTGACAGCCTTCCTGCCCTCGACCATTGCCTGCGCCATCATTGCGGGCATGCCTCCTAGGAAAGCAACGGCAACTGGCATAGGATCTTGCACCACCGGTTGATCTTGACTGATGCCAAGGCTGAAGCTCGGTGGGGTAAAGGCCATTGGGTGCCTCTCATTCCTACTGGCCGGACCACGAACGACTTGCGGGGAAGAATCCAAGGGTGAAAGATCGACAAACATATATGAATCGGCTGCTACAGAATGATCGGCCTTATTTGCAGGGCGGTGTGTGTTGTCAGCGGTATCAGCCGCAACTTTCATGACAATCTTCTTGTTTGGGCTGTAGGGGACACCGACATTGACTGGGAGCCTGGAAGTGCGCAGATTTATGCTGGGGATTTCCACTGCGGGTAAAGGCGCAGTCTGATCCGGTTTTTCACCAGCGTCACTCGTGCCCGGCTTGACACCTGCATCAGTTGTGCTCCGGTCTTCCGGTTTCTCAATCACATTGCTTTTGGCAGGTGGCGGGAACAGTGTGGACGCAGCAACATAACCAGACTCGTCTCTCCTGCTCCTAGCTACAGCCGGTGCGTTGGGTATGTCTGTTGGTTGCTTGCAGGGGCTACGACGCCTAGGTGGAAGACCAGCACGCGAAACAGTCGCCTTAGCAGTATCTGCACCGACAGGAGCTGGAGCTGTTGTGCCAGGAATCTCACCTGTAGATGGCATATCCTTGTGAACTGCCGCCTCGGCCGCTTCTGTCGTGGACATAGGAGTGCCACCACGCACGAGCTTGGAATCAGTGTCAGATGAGCGGGAATCTTCCTTGCTTAGGTTCGTCTCGGGAGCGTCCACTTCAACACTTGCTGATGGGGTGGCATGGCTCACAGCAGCATCCTTCATTGCCAAAAGAGTTGGCAATATTTTAGCTGTCCTGGCAGATACCGACTCGTCACTCCCCGATGTATGGATGCCTGTTGTCGTAGCCTGCACATCTGCAGCCGGCAGAGATGGTCGGCCACTTGCATCAGAGTTGGTGGGAGCGGTCAGCGGTGCAGCAGCAGTATTGTCGCCTGGTGCCTCATGTACATCTGAGTTGCCCCCTGTTGACAACTTTGAATGCAGGCATTCGAGCGGGTCCTTACTGATATGCTTGGCCCCGCGCGTAGTAGTCTTCTTCACCCTGCAAAAAAAAATAAAGCACACAAAAAAGGTATTAAAAAGTGAACAAAAAATATGTTTGCTTGGTAGAAATCTTAAAAAATGAGAAACAAGTGGAAAAGCTGGTAGTTGCCATGTAAGGGGAACGTGAGTTGCCATGTGTCATAATTAGCAGTTGCCATCCAGCAGCAGTTGCCATGTTAGCCAAAATTGAAGAATGAAACAAATGTGTGATCTGCCATGAATGCAATTTCAAACCTAGGTGTGGGATGAGCTCACAAGCCAACGGTAAAGATGGTAGTTGCCATTAGGTACATAAAGTTACCATTTGGCCTAGATTCCAGTTGCCATGTAAAAACAATAGGAGTTGCCATACACTTAAAAAGGAAAGGAAAAAATCATTTGGAGAACAGCAGTTGCCATGTGGGGGGCGATGACAGAAGAAAATGTGACAAGCTAAACGGATGCATTGGAAAATCAAGAAAGTATAGCGCTATGTCAATGAAAGCGGATGAAAAAACCTACTTCCTGACTGCCTTCCTCATGTCTGGCAACACGACAGGATCCCCGGTGTTGGTCGTCGTCGTGCGAGGAGATGACCTGGTGGAAGGGGTGTCACCGGCAATGGGGGCGCCTTTGTTCAACCGAGCAGAAACACGGGTTGGCGTTGGCGCCTGTTTCTTCGTAACTGCTTGTCCACCAGCTGTCGGCTCGCTGCACGTATGAGATGGAGGAAAAAAAGGTGGCAATTGTCAGACAGCAAACTCGTTGCCGCGCTTGACAAAAACAAGTGCAAAAAAAGGATGAGTCTGTTCGAAGAAAGTAGACAAAGCAAAAAACTAAAATAAAAGTCGAACCTCTTCCTAGCAGCTACAGGGTCGGTCCTAGACCTCTTGCCAGCAGAACCCTGCCCAACACCCTCTGGAGCCCTCCTCCTCTTTGATGTCAAAACCCCCTCGCCTCTCGCAGCCATGTGTTGTTTCACTTTCTCCGGTTGGGGGACATTTGTTGCATCCTTGCCCTTGTTACCACCTGCGTGAACTTCAGCATGATCATCATCATTGGTGTCCTCTTGCACATTCTCCATGACATCATCGTCATCCTTGCTAAGACCAGCATCTCCACCTAGTTCATCTTGTGTGTCAGCAGGCTCTTGGGAACTGTTGTAGTCATACCGGCCAATGAAGTGAACTGCCTCGCAACCGCGTCGCTGTCAGAGCCACTGAGGGATGTCCACCCCTCAACCAACTTCCCGAGCAAGCCGGTCATTCCAGATGCAAACTGCCCTATTAGATGCTCAACAGGTGCCCTCGCCTATGCATGAAACAAAGAAGCATCAATGACCACCGTATTGCAATCACTTGCACGACATCAAAAAATACTCCACGGCAAACCATAGATGTAGATTTACTGATTACCTCGGTAGGGCAAGACGGAGCTGAGTACACGTCCATCCACTTTCCAAAGTTTTGAGGCCCCCCAAACACGTTGTAGTCTATAGCATGCTTGGGCATCAGCTGGAAGAACAAAGAAAAAAAAACTAGGACGTAAGAGAGAGAATGTAAGTTTAAGCACGAATGAAAAGGGTTGCCATGTGGAATGAGACATGGATACAGTACTCAGACAGCCATGGATAACAAAGGTAGTCATCTCTTATGACCCACAGACGGTTGCCTCATGCCAATTTGTAGGCATGCCGTGTGGGCAAATAAACCAGAACTAACCTGCAGTTTTCCATATGTGGTGTCAGTAGCCTTGTCTGCGGCAAGCAGAGCCTTGACAGCGTTGATAGTCCAAGCAGAAACAGCAAACTTGTGCGCAGGCGGCGGGCCTCCTATCCCAGTGAAGTCCATGGTGGACAGGTCAAGACAGTCGACGTACATGAGCTGATGCAAAACAATTTTAAAAATAAATAAATATCAGTTGCCATCATGGGTACTGTGTGGAGGAAAACAGGATAAAATATGTTCCCATGATATTCAAGTTGAGGTGCATGAAAAAAAAGAAGAAAAAGAAGAAGATGCCATCTCCATGTGCTAATTGCCATCATAGTGTGATAGCAGTTGCCATCATAATATGATGACAGTTGCCATACTAATATGATGGGAGTTGCCATATTGTCATTATGCCAATTGCCATATTGTCATTATGGCAGCTGCCATCTTGATATGATCAGGTTGCCATCTTGTTATGATCAGGTTGCCATGCATGAATAAAAGTGTGTTAAAAAACAGTGTTCACAGAAAGAACTGGTAAAAAAAATACCATTAAATGCAGTCGACAACCCTTTTGGTACATCTTGCTTGAGAATGCATCGTGCAGGAAGTCGGCAATAAACTTACACCAATTCATGTTCTTCACATTTCCCAGATCCGCCTGCACCACACAAAATTTCAGGACAAAAAAAGGGTTGCCGCATCAGAAATCAAATGGAAATAAACATCGGAAAACGCTGGCACTCACTAGCTTTACACATGACATCGGAGCCAAAAAGATCAAAGGAAAATAAAGTAGTAAAGATGGATCATTCACTAGGATGGGGAAGCATTTGTTGCTCGGGAGAAGAGAGGTGGTCGGCGCGAAAACAGCTGAGATGAGGTACACGAGTAGCTTCATCTTGAAAACATCTCTGTGCGTCGTCATGGCCTGCAGCGAATCTGCCACTGCGGACGTGTTCGGCGTGGATTCAGACCCAGGAAACAAACGGGGGAACAGCTCTTCCTCGATCTCATTGTTGACCTCGTACGGGACTTTCATATGTCCACGAGGCACACCCAAAGTACAGAACACGGATTCCTCGTTCAACGGTAGTCTTCCGCGTCCCGGAATCACGAATTCCCTGGAGGCAGGGTCATAGATCTCACCAAGCCAGTCGCATACAGGGTTAACAAGGTTCGTGCACCGGACATCCATCATAGACTGCATACCCATCTCAGCAGCAGCCCCCTTCTGATCGTCGGTGAATTTGTCAGTCAACGCAGCCAGTCGTTCTTAGGAGGCTCTATTGCGAATATGTTACTTCTTCTGCAAAAAACAGACAAAAAGTGATCAGTTGTTGCCATGTTTTTGCAAACAGTGATAAGTTGTTGCCATGTTTTGCAATGTCATGAAACTTTAGTTCGTGTCAGACGATTGCAAGCTTGAGGTGTCAACCAGTAACACAAATCAGGAGGAAGGAGGGATGTGTGAACATTTACCTCATCACCCTCTTTTCTCCGTCCAGCTGCCCGATTACGCTGTGATGGATCCATGAAATCATCATCATCATTTTGATGATCTCCATGAGCCATTCTGCTGAGATTGGAACAGACCAAATTGTCATGGTGGTCAGTGAAAAACTTGCCACATGCAAAGCATATGTATAGCATCTGACAGAATTGATATGCAAATTTGGTTGCCACATTATGCAGCCAATTTGCCACACTGTCTTATCTGCAGAATGGCAACAGACAGTGTGTTCACATTCTATTCGCCACATGAATATACTATCCAAGTGGCAACAGGCACACTTGATGTGCACATTAGTTGCCGTCTAGTGAAGTTGGCTCCTGAAACTACATTGACTACCGATTTTGGCAACTATCACAGTGTGGTAACTATCACAAATCATTCAGAAAAATTAGATGCCACAAATAAAAAGCATGTTTGTGGCTACTATCACAGTAATTCATCAAATTTAGTTGCCACATGGAAGAGCGTGTGTGTGGCAACTATCACAGTCATTCAATAAAAATAGTTGCCCCATGCGAAAGCTTATATGTGGCAACTAGCACAGTCATTTCAGTAATTTGTTGCCACAAAGGGGAAACACATTTGTGGCAACTATCACATTTCTTCAGGGAGTTAGTTGCTACACAATCATGATACTTAATGAAACTATCAAGTTCGCCTCATACTACAGTTTCAAAACCCAACTAACTAGATCTAGGGTTCAATGGAACTACCACGACTTCAAATTCACCCTCAAAATTCTCCCACGAGCTGACTGCAAACACAAATTCGGACCAAATGCGCATCAAACAAACCGGGAGACACCTGCCCAATCCATAGGCAATACTATTGCGTGCCTCCGAACAAGCATAACCACACCGACGATGTCGCGGCCGCGGCCGCGACGAAACTGCCCAGTGCCACCAAAAACGGCTAGCAGACGACTTCGGCGCCGGAGGGAACGCCAACGCATCACCGAATCGCCTGAATCTCTACGAATCTCGATCGAGGAATCGACAGGGAGGGAAGGGGGAAAAATGCAGGAAGGGATTGCGAGAGTTGTATCGAGCATTACCTTCAACCCGCAGGCGCTCCGGCGAAGCCGCTCCGTTCCGGCGAGCCCCACCGACGGCCGCGAACACCGTCGATTCTTCCGCCTCCGCCGTCGCCTTCTCCCCTCGCCTTCTCCTCCAGTGGTTTGAAATGCGAGTGGGTTGTGCCAGTAACTGCGGTGCGGGTGAGTAAATGGAACCATGACGGAGAGGTGGCAGAGGTGTGCGACGTGTTTGACGTCAACCGCGATCGGAGCGTGGCGTGCGGGCGCATTGCAGTTCCACCGCACGCCTCCGAGTGGCAACCGCTGACCGCGGGATGGCAACCAACGTGCGGGCAAACTGTCTCGCACACCGCACACGCGCCTCGTCCTACGTGGCGCAGCAAACCGGCCGGTTTGTTCCAAGATTCATGCAAACAGTTGCCAACGGAGATGCTTGCGTGTGGTCGGGATGGTGAATGCCCACACATGTGGGCGTTAACATTTCTGAAAATTTAACCTGTCTTTGAATTGCATCGCCAGTATTATCAACTCGGCAACCTTGTGGCGGCGCACCTGATGCAACCCTAATTTCTAGAAATTTTCTTCATCCGATGAATTGCAAGCTGCTCGATCACTCGGAAAGATCCCTCCAAGAGCTCAACACCATCGTGCGCAAGCCCCACGGTGGGCGCCAACTGTCGTGGAATTGTCACGGCAGATGTCCTTAGTGTTAGGACTTTAATCGCGAGGCCAACGCATCTATGTGGTAGCTTGAGAGGGGTTGAGCGGGACGAGGGACGTGATGTTTTACCCAGGTTTGGCCCCTCACGGTGGAGGTAAAACCCTACATCCTGCTTCATTGATATTGATGATGATGATCACAATTACACGGGTGCTCTAACTCGAGAGCTCTAGACTTGTTTGTCTAACCCTAACTTATCAAACTTGTGGAACTTGTCCCTCTTGGGGAGCCCTGCCCCTCCTTATATATGTTGAAGGGGCGGCTTACATGACTAGTCCTATCAGGATTAGGATTATTCTATTACAAGTGGAGTCTTAGGCTTGCTTCCTTTGTAGGGCAATATTCCTTATGCCTTTTCTCTTAAGCCGACCCACCATAATACGAGCCGGCCTTCCGTGAACCGCCCATTAGGCCACCGGGTCTTGCCGCTCCTCTGACCCATCTGCCGAGTTACCAATGAGTCATAACATTCAGGCGGGTTGCTTGTAAACCGCCAAGTCAGAGCGGGTCGCCAGTGAATAGCCAATTATCAGCCGGGTCTCAAGTAAACTGCCAAGTCCGGCCGGGTCATATTTCCGGCTTGGTCATACCGCGGGGTATATCCCCGACACCTTCCCCCCTTTATCTATAGCGGTCCACTCTCCCGCAACCCGCTGTACCCTCTACTTGAACATGGTTCTTTATGCTTCATATTATTATCCAATGATGTGTTGCCATCCTATGATGTCTGAGTAAATTTTCGTTGTCCTATGGGTGGTTGATGAATTGCTATGATTGGTTTAATTTCTTGTGGTTATGTTGTTGTCCTTGTTGGAAATATGCCCTAGAGGCAATAATAAATTGATTATTATTATATTTCCTTGTTCATGATAATCGTTTATTATCCATGCTAGAATTGTATTGATAGGAAACTCAGATACATGTGTGGATACATAGACAACACCATGTCCCTAGTAAGCCTCTAGTTGACTAGCTCGTTAATCAATAGATGGTTACGGTTTCCTGACCATGGACATTGGATGTCATTGATAACGGGATCACATCATTAGGAGAATGATGTGATGGACAAGACCCAATCCTAAGCCTAGCACAAGATCATGTAGTTCGTATGCTAAAGCTTTTCTAATGTCAAGTATCATTTCCTTAGACCATGAGATTGTGCAACTCCCGGATACCGTAGGAGTGCTTTGGGTGTGCCAAACGTCACAACATAACTGGGTGGCTATAAAGGTACACTACGGGTATCTCTGAAAGTGTCTGTTGGGTTGGCACGAATCGAGATTGGGATTTTGTCACTCCGTGTAAACGGAGAGTTATCTCTGGGCCCACTCGGTAGGACATCATCATAATGTGCACAATGTGACCAAGGGGTTGATCACGGGATGATGTGTTACGGAACGAGTAAAGAGACTTGCCGGTAACGAGATTGAACAAGGTATCGATATACCGACGATCGAATCTCGGGCAAGTACCATACCGCTAGACAAAGGGAATTGTATACGGGATTGATTGAGTCCTTGACATCGTGGTTCATCCGATGAGATAATCGTGGAACATGTGGGATCCAACATGGGTATCCAGATCCCGCTGTTGGTTATTGACCGGAGAACATCTCGGTCATGACTACATGTCTCCCGAACCCGTAGGGTCTACACACTTAAGGTTCAATGATGCTAGGGTTATAAAGGAAGTTTGTATGTGGTTACCGAATGTTGTTCGGAGTCCCGGATGAGATCCCGGACGTCACGAGGAGTTCCGGAATGGTCCGGAGGTAAAGATTTATATATAGGAAGTCCTGTTTCGGCCATCGGGACAAGTTTCGGGGTCATCGGTATTGTACCGGGACCACCGGAAGGGTCCCGGGGGCCCACGGGGTGGGGCCACCTGCCCCGGGGGGCCACATGGACTGTAGGGGGTGCGCCTTGGCCTACATGGGCCAAGGGCACCAGCCCCTAGAGGCCCATGCGCCAAGATATAGGAAAAAGGGGAGAGTCCTAAAGGGGGAAGGCACCTCCGAGGTGCCTTGGGGAGGATGGATTCCTCCCCCCCTCTTAGCCGCACCCCTTCCTTGGAGGAAGGGGCAAGGCTGCGCCTCTCCCCTCTCCTCTGCCCCTATATATAGTGGAGGGGAGGGAGGGCATCCATACCTGAGCCCTTGGCGCCTCCCTCCCTCCCGTGACACCTCCTCCTCTCCCGTAGGTGCTTGGCGAAGCCCTGCAGGATTGCCACGCTCCTCCATCACCACCACGCCGTTGTGCTACTGCTGGATGGAGTCTTCCTCAACCTCTCCCTCTCTCCTTGCTGGATCAAGGCGTGGGAGACATCGTCGAGCTGTACGTGTGTTGAACGCGGAGGTGCCGTCCGTTCGGCACTAGGATCATCGGTGATCTGAATCACAACGAGTACGACTCCATCAACCCCGTTCACTTGAAAGCTTCCGCTTAGCAATCTACAAGGGTATGTAGATGCACTCTCCTTCCCCTCGTTTCTAGTCTCTCCATAGATAGATCTTGGTGACTCGTAGGAAAATTTTGAATTTCTGCTACGTTCCCCAACAGTGGCATCATGAGCTAGGTCTATTGCGTAGATTCTTTGCATGAGTAGAACACAAAGTAGTTGTGGGCGTTGATATTGTTCAATATGCTTGCCGTTACTAGTCTTATATTGATTCGGCGGCATCGTGGGATGAAGCGGCCCGGACCAACCTTACACGTATGCTTACGTGAGACCGGTTCCACCGACAAACATGCCCTAGTTGCATAAGGTGGCTGGCGGGTGTCTGTCTCTCCCACTTTAGTCGGATCGGATTCGATGAAAAGGGTCCTTATGAAGGGTAAATAGCAATTGGCATATCACGTTGTGGTTCATGCGTAGGTAAGAAACGTTCTTGCTAGAAACCCATAGCAGCCACGTAAAACATGCAAACAACAATTAGAGGACGTCTAACTTGTTTTTGTAGGGTATGCTATGTGATGTGATATGGCCAAAAGGATGTGATGAATGATATATGTGATGTATGAGATTGATCATGTTCTTGTAATAGGAATCACGACTTGCATGTCGATGAGTATGACAACCGGCAGGAGCCATAGGAGTTGTCTTTATTTATGTGTGACCTGCGTGTCAACTTAAACGTCATGTAATTACTTTACTTTATTGCTAACCGTTAGCCATAGTAGTAGAAGTAATAGTTGGCGAGGCAACTTCATGAAGACACGATGATGGAGATCATGATGATGGAGATCATGGTGTCATGCCAGTGACGATGATGATCATGGAGCCCCGAAGATGGAGATCAAAAGGAGCAAAGTGATGATGGCCATATCATGTCACTATTTGATTGCATGTGATGTTTATCATGTTTATACATCTTATTTGCATAGAACGACGGTAGTAAATAAGATGATCCCTTACAACAATTTCAAGAAGTGTTCTCCCCTAACTGTGCACCGTTGCGACAGTTCGTGTTTCGAAGCACCACGTGATGATCGGGTGTTAGATTCTAACGTTCACATACAACGGGTGTAAGACAGATTTACACACGCGAAACACTTAGGGTTAACTTGACGAGCCTAGCATGTACAGACATGGCCTCGGAACACGGAGACCGAAAGGTCGAACATGAGTCGTATAGAAGATACGATCAACATGAAGATGTTCACCGATGATGACTAGTCCGTCTCACGTGATGATCGGACACGGCCTAGTTTGACTCGGATCATGTAATCACTTAGATGACTAGAGGGATGTCTATCTGAGTGGGAGTTCATAAGATGAACTTAATTATCCTGAACATAGTCAAAAGGTTTTTGCAAATTATGTCGTAGCTCACGCTATAGTTCTACTGTTTAGATATGTTCCTAGAGAAAAATTAGTTGAAAGTTGATAGTAGCAATTATGCGGACTAGGTCCGTAAACTGAGGATTGTCCTCGTTGCTTCATAGAAGGCTTATGTCCTTAATGCACCGCTCAGTGTGCTGAACCTCGAACGTTGTCTGTGGTTGTTGCGAACATCTGACATACACGTTTTGATAACTACGTGATAGTTCAGTTAAACGGTTTAGAGTTGAGGCACCAAAGACGTTTTTGAAACATCGCGAAACATATGAGATGTTTTGAGGGCTGAAATTGGGATTTCAGGCTCGTGCCCATGTCAAGAGGTATAAGACCTCCGATGACTTTCTTAACCTGCAAACTAAGGAGAAAAGCTCAATTGTTGAGCTTGTGCTCAGATTGTCTGAGTACAACAATCATTTGAATCGAGTGGGAGTTGATCTTCCAGATAAGACAGTGATGGTTCTCCAAAGTCATTGCCACCAAGCTGTTAGAGCTTCGTGATGAACTATAACATATCAGGGATAGATATGATGATCCTTGAGGTATTCGCGATGTTTGACACCGCGAAAGTAGAAATCAAGAAGGAGCATCAATTGTTGATGGTTGGGGAAACCACTAGTTTCAAGAAGGGCAAGGGCAAGAAGGGATACTTCATGAAACGGCAAATCAGCTGCTGCTCTAGTGAAGAAACCCAAGGTAAAACCCAAACCCGAGACTAAGTGCTTCTGTAATAAGGGGAACAACCACTAGAGCAGAATTACCCTAGATACTTGGTAGATAAGAAGGCTGGCAAGGTCGATAGAAGTATATTGGATATACATTGTGTTAATGTGTACTTTGCTAGTACTCCTAGTAGCACCAAGGTATTAGATACCGGTTCGGTTGCTAAGTGTTAGTAACTCGAAACAAAAGGCTACGGAATAAACGGAGACTAGCTAAAGGTGAGCTGACGATATGTGTTGGAAGTTTTTCCAAGCTTGATATGATCAAGCATCGCACGCTCCCTCTACCAAAGAGATTGGTGTTAAACCTAAATAATTGTTATTTGGTGTTTGCGTTGAGCATAGACATGATTGGATTACGTCTATCGCAATACGGTTATTCATTTAAGGAGAATAATGGTTACTCTGTTTATTTGAATAATACCTTCAATGGTCTTACACCTAAAATGAATGGTTTATTAAATCTCGATCGTAGTGATACACATGTTCATGCCAAAAGATAGTAATGATAGTACCACCTACTTGTGGCACTGCCACGTAAGTCATATCGGTATAAAACACATGAAGAAGCTCCATATTGATGGATCTTTGGGCTCACTCGTTTTTGAAAAGTTTGAGACATGCGAACCATGTCTATTGGTGTATATGCATGAAGAAACTCCATGCAAATGGACCGTTTTGACTCACTTGATTTTGAATCACTTGGGACATGCAAATCATACCACATGGGCAAGATGACTGAAAAGCCTCGTTTTCAGTAAGATGGAACAAGATAGCAACTTGTTGGAAGTAACACATTTTGATGTGTGCAGTCCAATGAGTGCTGAGGCATGCAGTGAATATCGTTATGTTCTTACTTCACAGATGATTCGAGTAGATGTTGAGTATATTTACTTGATGAATCACGAGTCTGAATTATTGAAAGGTTCAAGTAATTTCAGTGTGAAGTTGAAAGATCGTCGTGACAAGAGGATAAAAGATCTATGATATGATCATAGAGATGAATATCTAAATCACGAGTTTGGCACAGAATTAAGACATTGTGGAAATTGTTTCACAACTGATACAGCCTAGAACACCATAGTGTGATGGTGTGTCCAAACGTCATAGTTGCACCCTATTGGATATGGTGCATACCATGATGTCTCTTATCGAGTTACCACTATCGTTCATGGGTTAGGCATTAGAGACAACCACATTCACTTTAAATAGGGCACCACATAATTTCGTTGAGACGACACCGTATGAACTATGGTTTGGAGAAACCTAAGTTGCCGTTTCTTGAAAGTTTCGGGCTGCGACGCTTATGTGAAAAGGTTTCAGGTTGATAAGCTCGAACCCAAAGCAGATAAAATGCATCTTCATAGGACACCCAAAAATAGTTGGGTATACCTCCTAATTCAGATCCGAAAGCAATAGAGATTGTTTCTTGAATCGGGTCCTTTTTCGAGGAAAGGTTTCTCTCGAAAAGTTGAGTGGGAGGATGGTGGAGACTTGATGAGGTTATTGAACCGTCACTTCAACAAGTGTGTAGCAGGGCACAGGAAGTTGTTCCTGTGGCACGTACACCAACTGAAGTGGAAGCTTATGATAGTGATCATGAAACTTCGGATCGAGTCACTACCAAACCTCGTGGGATGACAAGGATGCGTACTACTTCAGAGTGGTACGTAATCCTGTCTTGGAAGTCATGTTGCTAGACAACAATGAACCTACGAGCTATGGAGAAGCGATGGTGGGACCGGATTCCGATAAATGGCTCAAGGCCATAAAACCCGAGAGAGGATCCATGTATGAAAACAAAGTGTAGACTTTGGAAGAACTACTTGATGGTCGTAAGGCTGTTAGGTACATATGGATTTTGAAAGGAAGACAGACAATGATGGTAAGTGTCACCATTGAGAAAGCTCGACTTGTCGTTAAGATGTTTTTCGACAAGTTCAAGGAGTTGACTACGATGAGACTTTCTCACTCGTAGCGATTACTACATTATTTATGAAATCTTGCAGATAGGATGTCAAAACATTGTTTCCTCGACGATTCTTGAGGAAAGGTTGTATGTGATACAACCGGAAGGTTTTGTCTATCCTGAAATATGCTAATAAGTATGCAAAGCTCCAGCAATCCTTCTGAGGACTGGAGTGAGCATCTTGGAGTTGGAATGTATGCTTTGATGATGATCAAAGATTTTGGGTGTATACAAAGTTTATGAGAAACTTGTATTTCCAAAGAAGTGAGTGGGAGCACTATAGAATTTCTGATGAGTATATGTTGTTGACATATTAATGATCAGAAATGACATAGAATTTCTGGAAAGCATATAGGGTTATTTGGAAAGTGTTTTCAATGGAAAACCTGGATTAAGCTACTTGAACATTGAGCATCAAGATCTATAAGGATAGATCAAAACGCTTAATAGTACTTTCAAATGAGCACATGCCTTGACGTGATCTTGAAGGTGTTCAAGATGGATCAGTCAAAGAAGGAGTTCTTGCCTGAGTTGTAAGGTATGAAGTTAAGACTTAAAGCTCGACCATGGCAGAATAGAGAGAAAGGAACGAAGGTCGTCCCCTATGCTTAAGACATAGGCTCTACAGTATGCTATGCTGTGTACCGCACCTGAAGTGTGCTTTACCATGAGTCAGTCAAGGGGTACAAGAGTGATCCAAGAATGGATCACAGGACAGCGGTCAAAGTTATCCTTAGTAACTAGTGGACTAAGGAATTTTCTCAATTATGGAGGTGGTAAAAGAGTTCGTCGTAAAAGGTTACGTCGATGCAAGCTTAACACCTATCCGGATAGCTCTGAGTAGAGATACCGGATACGTATAATGGAGCAACAATTTAGAATAGCTCCAAGTAGAACAGTTATTTGGAATAGCTCCAAATAGAACGTGGTAGCTGCATCTAGGAGATGACATAGAGATTTGTAAAGCACACACGGATCTGAAAGGTTCAGACCCGTTGACTATAACCTCTCTCACAAGCATAACATGATCAAACCCAGAACTCATCGAGTGTTAATCACATGGTAAATGTGAACTAGATTATTGACTCTAGTAAACTCTTTGGGTGTTAGTCACATGGGGATGTGACCTTGAGTGTTAATCACATATCGATGTGAACTAGATTATTGACTCTAGTGCAAGTGGGAGACTGTTGGAAATATGCCCTAGAGGCAATAATAAATTGATTATTATTATATTTCCTTGTTCATGATAATCGTTTATTATCCATGCTAGAATTGTATTTATAGGAAACTCAGATACATGTGTGGATACATAGACAACACCATGTCCCTAGTAAGCCTCTAGTTGACTAGCTCGTTAATCAATAGATGGTTACGGTTTCCTGACCATGGACATTGGATGTCGTTGATAACGGGATCACATCATTAGGAGAATGATGTGATGGACAAGACCCAATCCTAAGCCTAGCACAAGATCATGTAGTTCGTATGCTAAAGCTTTTCTAATGTCAAGTATCATTTCCTTAGACCATGAGATTGTGCAACTCCCGGATACCGTAGGAGTGCTTTGGGTGTGCCAAACGTCACAACGTAACTGGGTGGCTATAAAGGTACACTACGGGTATCTCTGAAAGTGTCTGTTGGGTTGGCACGAATCGAGATTGGGATTTTGTCACTCCGTGTAAACGGAGAGGTATCTCTGGGCCCACTCGGTAGGACATCATCATAATGTGCACAATGTGACCAAGGGGTTGATCACGGGATGATGTGTTACGGAACGAGTAAAGAGACTTGCCGGTAACGAGATTGAACAAGGTATCGGTATACCGACGTGATCTTGACGTGAGCACATGCCTTGACGTGATCTTGAAGGTGTTCAAGATGGATCAGTCAAAGAAGGAGTTCTTGCCTGAGTTGTAAGGTATGAAGTTAAGACTTAAAGCTCGACCATGGCAGAATAGAGAGAAAGGAACGAAGGTCGTCCCCTATGCTTAAGACATAGGCTCTACAGTATGCTATGCTGTGTACCGCACCTGAAGTGTGCTTTACCATGAGTCAGTCAAGGGGTACAAGAGTGATCCAAGAATGGATCACAGGACAGCGGTCAAAGTTATCCTTAGTAACTAGTGGACTAAGGAATTTTCTCAATTATGGAGGTGGTAAAAGAGTTCGTCGTAAAGGGTTACGTCGATGCAAGCTTAACACCTATCCGGATAGCTCTGAGTAGAGATACCGGATACGTATAATGGAGCAACAATTTAGAATAGCTCCAAGTAGAACAGTTATTTGGAATAGCTCCAAATAGAGCGTGGTAGCTGCATCTAGGAGATGACATAGAGATTTGTAAAGCACACACGGATCTGAAAGGTTCAGACCCGTTGACTAAAACCTCTCTCACAAGCAACATGATCAAACCTAAAACTCTTGGGTATTAGTCACATGGCGATGTGACCTGTGAGTGTTAATCACATATCGATGTGAACTAGATTATTGACTCTAGTGCAAGTGGGAGACTGTTGGAAATATGCCCTAGAGGCAATAATAAATTGATTATTATTATATTTCCTTGTTCATGATAATCGTTTATTATCCATGCTAGAATTGTATTGATAGGAAACTCAGATACATGTGTGGATACATAGACAACACCATGTCCCTAGTAAGCCTCTAGTTGACTAGCTCGTTAATCAATAGATGGTTACGGTTTCCTGACCATGGACATTGGATGTCATTGATAACGGGATCACATCATTAGGAGAATGATGTGATGGACAAGACCCAATCCTAAGCCTAGCACAAGATCATGTAGTTCGTATGCTAAAGCTTTTCTAATGTCAAGTATCATTTCCTTAGACCATGAGATTGTGCAACTCCCGGATACCCTAGGAGTGCTTTGGGTGTGCCAAACGTCACAACGTAACTGGGTGGCTATAAAGGTACACTACGGGTATCTCTGAAAGTGTCTGTTGGGTTGGCACGAATCGAGATTGGGATTTTGTCACTCCGTGTAAACGGAGAGGTATCTCTGGGCCCACTCGGTAGGACATCATCATAATGTGCACAATGTGACCAAGGGGTTGATCACGGGATGATGTGTTACCGAACGAGTAAAGAGACTTGCCGGTAACGAGATTGAACAAGGTATCGGTATACCGACGATCGAATCTCGGGCAAGTACCATACCGCTAGACAAAGGGAATTGTATACGGGATTGATTGAGTCCTTGACATCGTGGTTCATCCGATGAGATCATCGTGGAACATGTGGGAGCCAACATGGGTATCCAGATCCCGCTGTTGGTTATTGACCGGAGAACATCTCGGTCATGACTACATGTCTCCCGAACCCGTAGGGTCTACACACTTAAGGTTCGATGACGCTAGGGTTATAAAGGAAGTTTGTATGTGGTTACCGAATGTTGTTCGGAGTCCCGGATGAGATCCCGGACGTCATGAGGAGTTCCGGAATGGTCTGGAGGTAAAGATTTATATATAGGAAGTCCTGTTTCGGCCATCGGGACAAGTTTCGGGGTCATCGGTATTGTACCGGGACCACCGGAAGGGTCCCGGGGGCCCACCGGGTGGGGCCACCTGCCCCGGGGGGCCACATGGACTGTAGGGGGTGCGCCTTGGCCTACATGGGCCAAGGGCACCAGCCCCTAGAGGCCCATGCGCCAAGATATAGGAAAAAGGGGAGAGTCCTAAAGGGGGAAGGCACCTCCGAGGTGCCTTGGGGAGGATGGACTCCTCCCCCCCTCTTAGCCGCACCCCTTCCTTGGAGGAAGGGGCAAGGCAGCGCCTCTCCCCTCTCCTCTGCCCCTATATATAGTGGAGGGGAGGGAGGGCATCCATACCTGAGCCCTTGGCGCCTCCCTCCCTCCCGTGACACCTCCTCCTCTCCCGTAGGTGCTTGGCGAAGCCCTGCAGGATTGCCACGATCCTCCATCACCACCACGCCGTTGTGCTGCTGCTGGATGGAGTCTTCCTCAACCTATCCCTCTCTCCTTGCTGGATCAAGGCGTGGGAGACATCGTCGAGCTGTACGTGTGTTGAACGCGGAGGTGCCGTCCGTTCGGCACTAGGATCATCGGTGATCTGAATCACAACGAGTACGACTCCATCAACCCCGTTCACTTGAACGCTTCCGCTTAGCGATCTACAAGGGTATGTAGATGCACTCTCCTTCCCCTCGTTGCTAGTCTCTCCATAGATAGATCTTGGTGACACGTAGGAAAATTTTGAATTTCTGCTACGTTCCCCAACAGTCCTTTGGTGCCCATCATATGAGCGCGCGCGTGGATCACACCATAGGGTTAGTTGTATGTTGATAGGACTATGTATTGGAGGGCAAGAGTGATAGAAGCTTCAACCTAGCATATAAATTGATGCATACGGGATTGAAGGGGGACCAATATATCTTAATGCTATGGTTGGGTTTTACCTTAATGAACGTTAGTAGTTGCAGATGCTTGCTAATAGTTCCAATCATAAGTGCATAGAATTCCAAGTCAGGGATGACATGCTAGCAGTGGCCTCTCCCACATAAACTTGCTATCGGTCTAGTAAAGTAGTCAATTTCTTAGGGACAATTTCGCAAACTCCTACCACCACTTTTCCACACTCTCCATATTTACTTTATTGTTTTCTTTATCTAAACATCCCCTAGCTTTTATTTATGCTCTCTTTATAATCTTGCAAACCTATCCAAAAACACCTACAAAGTACTTCTAGTTTCATACTTGTTCTAGGTCAAGCGAACGTCAAGCGTGCGTAGAGTTGTATCAATGGTCGATAGAACTTGAGGGAATATTTGTTCTACATTTAGCTCCTCATTGGGTTCGACACTCTTACTTATCGAAAACTGTTGCGATCCCCTATACTTGTGGGTTATCAAGACCTTTTTCTGGTGCCGTTGCCGGGGAGCCATAGCGTGGGGTGAATATTCTCGTGTGTGCTTGTTTGCTTCATCACTAAGTAATTTTTATTTGCTGTTCTAAGTTGTTCTCTATCTTTAGTTATGGATATGGAACACGCAATACCAAAAAAATTAGGTTTACTTGCTACTCATGGAGATGGGGAACCTCCTAAAACCCCCGATGCTCATTATGTGAAAGATATTATGTACTACTTTGATAATGTTGTGAAAACCCCATTCAACTTTATAATGGGAGTAATGTTGGGTCAACGTGAATACTTTAGGGATTATCGCTTGACTCAAAAAGGGAAACTATTATGGGATCAAATTTATATGTTGCATTGGTATGCTCGGCAACTATGCTTGAGATATGATTATACTTGTTGCTCTAGGATGAAGGCTCCACACCTTCCCTTTTCATGTGAATTTAATGATAATGAAACCTTAGCTTCTTATGCTAATGGTATATATGATTACTATGATGTGGAACAAATAGAAGAATTCATTTGTTTTATGGGTGCTTATGAAATTGAATCCTTGTTTAAAGAGTTTGAAGATTTTGATGATTCAGTTTATAGACCTGAAAATTTAGCTATCCTTAAATATTGCTATGAGAATTATAAATACAATTATGATATTGATGAATTTATTGAGAAAGTCGCCGGTGTCCGAGAAGAGACTAATATTTTGCAGGAGTCTATGGAAGAAGAAATTGGTGAAACTGTGAGCTCATTGGATGAAAAAGATGAGGAGGAGAGCAAAGAACAAAAGGAGGAAGAGTGGATTAGCTACCCGTGCCCACCTTCTAATGAGAGTAACTCTTCAACTCATACATTGTTTAATTTCCCTTCGTGCCTACCGAAGGATGATTGCTATGATGACTGTTATGATCCCGTTGATTCTCTTGAAATATCCCTTTTTGATGATGCTTGCTATGCCTGTGGCCAAGATGCAAATATGAATTATGCTTATGGAGATGAACTTGCTATAGTCCCTTATGTTAAACATGAAATTGTTGCTATTGCACCCACACATGATAGTCCTATTATCTTTTTGAATTCTCCCAACTTCACTATATCGGAGAAGTTTGCACTTATTAAGGATTATATTGATGGGTTGCATTTCACTACTACACATGATGATTTTGATAGATATAATATGCATGTGCTTGCTGCTCCTACTTGCAATTGTTATGAGAGAGGAACTACATCTCCGCCTCTCCATGTTTCCAATATGACAAAATTGCAAGAAACTGTTTATATTATGCATTGGCCTTTACTTTGTGTGCATGAATTGTTCTTTTATGACATGCCGATGGATAGGAAGAGAGTTAGACTTTGTGATTACATGATATATGTTACCTTGTGCTCACTATTAGATGCCAAATCATTGCTAATTAAAATTGGCTTTGATATACCTTGGGATCCGGGTGGATTCACTACTTGAGCACTATATGCCTAGCTTAACGGCTTTAAAGAAAGCGCTGCCAGGGAGACAACCTGGAAGTTTTAAAGAGTCATTTATTTCTGTTGAGTGCTTTCATATAGTTTAAAAACAAAACAATAAAGAGGGGAACCCAAAACTTTTCAAAAAGAAAAATGAAAGTGAGATAGACGAGCATTGTGAAAGTGGGGGACGTCCGTGAACTTTGTTCATGCCCAAGGAAACTTTGTGAATCTTAATTACAGAAACTTTTCAACAAAAATAATTATCCCCTTGTACAATTCCATTGTATTATAAAAATAATGTGCCAAGGTTTGCCTTTGGGATGTTTACATTGCTTGTTGGTTTGTGCGGTGCAGGACAGAAACTTTGGCTGTAGTGCGCGATTTTGAATTTTTTACTGGAATGTTAAACGGTTCTGATTCTTTTTGCACTCTATTGCTATACAATTTTTTTATTTTTCCTAATTTTCGTAGAATTTTTGAAGTACCAGAGGTATGGTGAATGTTCAGATTAGTACAGACTGTTCTGTTTTAGACAGATTCTGTTTTTGATGCATAGTTTGCTTGTTTTGATGAAACTATTGATTTATATCAGTGGATTAAGCCATGAAAAAGTTATATTAAAGTAGCTAAAATGCAAAAACAAAATATGAGTTGGTTTACAACAGTACCTAGATTAGTGATTTGCTTTATTATACTAACGGATCTTACCGAGTTTTCTGTTGAAGTTTTGTGTGGATGAAGTGTTCGATGATCGAGAAGGTCTCGATGTGAGGAGAAGAAGGAGAGGCAAGACCTCAAGCTTGGGGATGCCCAAGGCACCCCAAGCAAATATTCAAGGATACTCAAGCATCTAAGCTTGGGGATGCCCCAGAAGGCATCCCCTCTTTCTTCAACAAGTATCGGTATGTTTTCGGATTCGTTTCGTTCATGCGATATGTGCAAATCTTGGAGCGTCTTTTGCATCTAGTTTTCATTTTTATTTTATGCACCATGCTGGTATGAGATACTCCTTGGTTTATTTATAGAATGCTCTATGCACTTCACTTATATCTTTTGAGTATGGCTTTATAGAATGCTTCATGTGCTTCACTTATATCATTTGAAGTTTGGATTGCTTGTTTCTCTTTACATAGAAAACCACCATTTGTAGAATGATCTTTGCTTCACTTATATTTGTTAGAGCGTGGGCATATCTTTTGTAGAAATAATTAAACTCTCTCACTTCACTTATATCTATTTAGAGAGATGACAGGAACTGGTCATTCACATGGTTAGTCATAAAATCCTACATAAAACTTGTAGATCACTGAATATGATATGTTTGACTCCTTGCAATAGTTTTGCGATATAAAGATGGTGATATGAGAGTCATTCTAGTGGGTACTTGTGGATTGTAGAAATACTTGTGTTGAAGTTTGCGATTCCTGTAGCATGCATGTATGGTGAACCGTTATGTGATAAAGTCGGAGCACGAGGTATTTATTGATTGTCTTCCTTATGAGTGGCGGTCGGGGACGAGCGATGGTCTTTTCCTACCAATATATCCCCCTAGGAGCATGCGCGTAGTACTTTGTTTCGATGACTAATAGATTTTTGCAATAAGTATGTGAGTTCTTTATGACTAATATTGAGTCCATGGATTATACACACTCTCACCCTTCCACCATTGCTAGACTCTCTAGTACCACGCAACTTTCGCCAGCTCCATAAACCCACCATATACCTTACTTAGAATAGCCACCATACCTACCTATCATGGCATTTCCATAGGCATTCTGAGATATATTGCCATGCAACTTCCACCATCATCATATGCATGACTTGAGCATTTATTGTCATATTGCTTTGCATGATCGTAAGATAGCTAGCATGATGTTTTCATGGCTTGTCCGTTTTTTGATGTCATTGCTACACTACATCATTGCACACCCCGGTACACCGCCGGAGGCATTCATATAGAGTCATATCTTTGTTCTAGTATCGAGTTGTAATATTGAGTTGTAAGTAAATAAAAGTGTGATGATCATCATTATTAGAGCATTGCCCTAGTGAGGAAAGGATGATGGAGACTATGATTCCCCCACAAGTCAGGATGAGACTCCGGACTTTAAAAATAAATAAAGGAGGCCAAAGAAGCATACCAAAAAAACAAAAAAACAAAAAAAACAAAAAAATGAGAGAAAAAGACAGAAGGGGCAATGTTACTATCCTTTTACCACACTTATGCTTCAGAGTAGCACCATGGTCTTCATATAGAGAGTCTCTTGAGCTATCACTTTCATATACTAGTGGGAATTTTCACTATAGAACTTGGCTTGTATATTCCAATGATGGGCTTCCTCAAACGCCTGAGGTCTTCATGAGCAAGCAAGTTGGATGCACACCCACTTAGTTTTCAATCTGAGCTTTCATACACTTATAGCTCTTAGTGCATCCATTTCATGGCAATCCCTACTCCTCGCATTGACATCAATTGATGGGCATCTCCATAGCCCACTGATTAGCCGCATCAATGTGAGACTTTCTCCTTTTTGTCTTCTCCACACAACCTCCACCATCATATTCTATTCCACCTATAGTTCTATATCCATGGCTCACGCTCATGTATTGCGCGGAAGTTGAAAAGGTTTGAGAACGTCAAAAGTATGAAACAATTGCTTGGCTTGTCATCGGGGTTGTGCATGATTTGTATATTTTGTGTGGTGAAGATGGAGCATAGCCAGACTATATGATTTTGTAGGGATAACTTTCTTTGGCCATGTTATTTTGAAAAGACATGATTGCTTTATTAGTAGGCTTGAAGTATTATTGTTTTTATGTCAAATGACAGACTATTGCTTTGAATCACTCGTGTCTTAATATTCATGCCATGATTAAATTACATGATCAAGATTATGCTAGGTAGCATTCCACATCAAACATTATCTTTTTTATCATTTACCTACTCGAGGACGCGCAGGAATTAAGCTTGGGGATGCTGATACATCTCCGTCGTATCTATAATTTTTGATTGTTCCATGCCAATATTATACAACTTTCATATACTTTTGGCAACTTTTTATACTATTTTTTGGGACTAACATATTGATCCAGTGCCCAGTGCCAGTTCCTGTCTGTTGCATGTTTTATGTTTCGCAGAAACCCCATATCAAATGGAATCCAAACGGGATAAAAATAGGCAGAGAATATTTTTGGAATATTTGGAAAATATGGGAAGAAGAATCCACACGAGACGGTGCCCGAGGGGGCACGAGGCAGGGGGCGCCCCACCCCCTAGGCGCGTCCCTGACTCTCGTGGGCCCCTCATAAGGCGTTGCTGCTATTCTTTTGATGCAAGAAAGCTAATTTTCATGAAAAAATCTCGGTGAAGGTTTCAGTCCAATCGGAGTTACTAGTCTCCACATATATACAAAATGGTGAAAAGGCAGAACACGAGAACGCAGAAACAGAGAGAGACAGAGAGACAGATCCAATCTCGGAGGGGCTCTCGCCCCTCCCATGCCATGGAGGCCAAGGACCAGAGGGGAAACCCTTGTCCCATCTAGGGAGGAGGACAAGGAAGAAGAAGAAGAAGAATAAGAAGGGGCCCCCTCTCCCCTTCTCTTTCGGTGGCGCCGGAACGCTGTCGTGGCCATCATCTTCATCATCACCGCGATCTACACCAACACCTCCGCCATCTTCACCAACATCTCCATCACCTTCCCCCCCTCTATCTACAGCGGTCCACTCTCCAGCAACCCATTGTACCCTCTACTTGAACATGGTGCTTTAGGCTTCATATTATTATCCAATGATGTATTGCCATCCTATGATGTCTGAGTAGATTTTCGTTGTCCTATCAGTGGTTGATGAATTGCTATGATTGGTTTAATTTGCTTGTGGTTATGTTGCTGACCTTTGGTGCCCATCATATGAGCGCGCGCATGGGTCACACCATAGGGTTAGTTGTATGTTGATAGGACTATGTATTGGAGGGCAAGAGTGATAGAAGCTTCAACCTAGCATAGAAATTGATGCATACGGGATTGAAAGGGGACCAGTATATCTTAATGATATGGTTGGGTTTTACCTTAATGAACGTTAGTAGTTGCGGATGCTTGCTAATAGTTCCAATCATAAGTGCATAGAATTCCAAGTCAGGGATGACATGCTAGCAGTGGCCTCTCCCACATAAAACTTGCTATCAGTCTAGTAAAGTAGTCAATTGCTTAGGGACAATTTCACAAACTCCTACCACCACTTTTCCACACTCGCTATATTTACTTTATTGTTTCTTTATCTAAACAGCCCCTAGCTTTTATTTACGCTCTCTTTATATTCTTGCAAACCTATCCAAAAACACCTACGAAGTACTTCTAGTTTCATACTTCTTCTAGGTAAAGCGAACGTCAAGCGTGCGTAGAGTTGTATCGGTGGTCGATAGAACTTGAGGGAATATTTGTTCTACCTTTAGCTCCTCGTTGGGTTCGACACGCTTACTTATCGAAAACTGATGCGATCCCCTATACTTGTGGGTTATCAAGAACGTATCACCATGTCCATGGAGGACTCCCCTCCACCAATGTAGCCGACTAGGACCGTAATCCTAGAGGTCCCAGTACATATATAAGCCAGGGCCGAGCTAGTCGATACACACATTACTTTACAAGTTAGTCCCTCAATCATAACTTGTACTCTGTACACCCCTATACATCAATACAACATAAGCAGGAGTAGGGTTTTACCTATTAAGAAGCATCTGAACCTGGCTAAATGTGGTATCATGATTACCCTCTCACCTACTAACCACCACATTGGGATACCTCTTTTCTGGCGCCGTTGCCGGCGAGGTTAGCGCTTGAAGGTATATCTTTAGATCTTGCAATCGAGTCTTTTAGTTTCTTGTTTTATCACTAGTTTAATTTATAAAAGAAAATTACAAAAAATGAAATTAAGTTTGTTTCATACGCTTCATCTTTTTAAGATCTTTCGTGAGTATGATGGCAAGGAAAATTGTGCCAAAGTGTTAGAAGAAGAATGCATTAGAATGTTTGGCACTAAATATTTGAATGATGAGCATAATTGCAATGTTGTTAGTATGAATTCCTTGAATATCCATGATGCTAATGATATGCAAAGCCACAACCTTGGGGAAGCTATGTTTGATGAAGATGATATTTTTGTCCCCCATGTTTTGATGAGCAAATTTATTATGATGAAAGCATGCCTCCTATTTATGGTGATTATATTGATGAAAGTGGATTTGGAGAGGTCATGACTTTATTTGTGATGAATCCACTATTTCGGAAGAGGTTCCAATTGATTATGAGAACAAAGTTGCTATCTATGATGATTATTGTGATGAATTATATGCTATAAAGAATAATGATATCCATGAAACTTGTCATCATGATTTTAGTTCTCAATTGGATTATGCCTCGCATGATAGTTATTTTGTTGAGTTTACTCCCACTTTTCTGAATGAGAAGAATTTTGCTTATGTGGAGAGTAATAAAATTTCTATGCTTGTAGATCATGAAAAGAATGCTTTAGGTGCTGGTTACATTGTTGAATTCATTCATGATGCTACTGAAAATTATTATGAGGGAGGAATATATGCTTGTAGGAGTTGCAATAATATCAAGTTTCCTCTCTATGTGCTTAAAATCTTGAAGTTATGCTTGTTTTTGCTTTCCTATGCAAGTTGATTCTTGTTCCCATAAGTTGTTTGCTCACAAAATCCCTATGCATAGGAAGTGGGTTAGGATTAAATGTGATAGTCATATTCTTTATGATGCTCTCTTTATATTCCAATTCTTATCTTTTATGTGAGCATCATTGAAATCATCATGCCTAGCTAGGGGCGTTAAATGATAGCGCTTGTTGGGAGGCAACCCAATTTTATTTTTGTTCCTTGATTTTTTCTCCTGTTTAGTAATAAATAATTTACCTAGACCCTGTTAGTATAGAGTTTTTATGTTTTAATTAGTGTTTGTGCCAAGTAGAACCTTTGGGAAGACTTGGGGAAAGTCTTGTTGATCATGCTGTAAAAAACAGAAACTTTAGCACTCACGAGAATTGCTTCCATTTTTATTTGGAAAGTGCTATTTAGTTAATTATTTTTTAAGATGATTAATAGATAAATTCCTCAGGTCCAGAAATTTATTTGAGAATTTTATGAGTTCCAGAAGTATACGTTTGATCCAGATTACTACAGACTGTTCTGTTTTTGACAGATTCTGTTTTCGATGTGTTGTTTGCTTATTTTGATGAATCTATGAGTAGTATTGGAGGGTATGAACCATAGAGAAGTTGGAATAGAGTAGATATTACACCAATATGAATAAATAATGAGTTAATTACAGTAACTTGAAGTGGTGTTTTGTTTTCTTTCGCTAACGTAGCTTACGAGTTTTCTGTTAAGTTTTGTGTTGTGAAGTTTTCAATTTTTGGCTAAAGATTCGATGGACTATGGAATAAGGAGTGTCAAGAGCCTAAGATTGGGGATGACCAAGGCACCCCAAGGTAATACTCAAGGACAACCAAAATCCTAAGCATGGGGATGCCCCGGAAGGCATCCCCTCTTTCATCTTTGTTCATCGGTAACTTTACATGGAGCTATATTTTTATTCACCACATGATATGTGTTTTGCTTGGAGCGTCATTTTAGTTTATTTAGTTTTTGCTTTATGATTGAATAAAATACCAAGATCTTAAATTCTTAAATGTTAGAAAGTCTTCACATAGTTGCATAATTATTCGACTACTCGTTGGTCTTCACTTATATCTTTCGGAGTAGTTTGTTGTTGCTCTAGCGCTTCACTTATATATTTTTAGAGCACGGTGTTGGTTTTATTTTGTAGAAATAGATGAACTATCATGCTTCACTTATATTATTTTGAGAGTTCTAAACAGATGGTAATTTGCTTTGGTTATGAAATTAGTCCTAATATGATGGGCATCCAAGAGGGATATAATAAAAACTTTCATATGAAGTGCATTGAATACTAAGAGAAGTTTGATACTTGATGATTGTTTTGAGATATGGAGATGGTGATATTAGAGTCATGCTAGTTGAGTAGTTGTGGATTTGAGAGATACTTGTGTTAAAGTTTGTGATTCCTGTAGCATGCACGTATGGTGAACCGTTATGTGATGAAGTCGGAGCATAATTTATTTATTGATTGTCTTCCTTATGAGTGGCGGTCGGGGATGAGCGATGGTCTTTTCCTACCAATCTATCTCCCCAGGAGCATGCGCGTATTACTTTGTTTCAATAACTAATAGATTTTTGCAATAAGTATATGAGTTCTTTATGACTAATGATGAGTCCATAGATTATACGCACTCTCACCCTTCCACCATTGCTAGCCTCTCTAATACCGCGCACCTTTCGCTGGTATCATACACCCACCATATACCTTCCTCAAAAAAGCCACCATACCTACCTATTATGGCATTTTCATAGCCATTCCGAGATATATTGCCATGCAACTTTCCACCGTTCCGTTTATTATGACACACGCCATCATTGTCATATTGCTTAGCATGATCATGTAGTTGACATCGTATTTGTGGCAAAGCCACCATTCATAATTATTTCATACATGTCACTCATGAGTCATTGCATATCCCGGTACACCGCCGGAGGCATTCATATAGAGTCATATTTTTTTCTAAGTATCGAGTTGTAATTCTTGAGTTGTAAGAAAATAAAAGTGTGATGATCATCATTATTAGAGCATTGTCCCGGTGAGGAAAGGATGATGGAGACTATGATTCCCCCACAAGTCGGGATGAGATTCCTGATGAAAAAAAGGCCAAAGAAGCCCAAATAAAAAAAGAGGCCATAAAAATGAGAAGGCCCAAATAAAAAAATTGAGAGAAAAAGAGAGAAGGGACAATGCTACTATCCTTTTACCACACTTGTGCTTCAACGTAGCACCATGATCTTCATGATAGAGAGTCTCCTATGTTGTCACTTTCATATACTAGTGGGAATCTTTCATTATAGAACTTGGCTTGTATATTCCAATGATGGGCTTCTTCAAAATGCCCTAGGTCTTCATGAGCAAGCAAGTTGGATGCACACCCACTTAGTTTCTTTTTGAGCTTTCATATATTTATAGCTCTAGTGCATCCGTTGCATGGCAATCCCTACTCACTCACATTGATATCTATTGATGGGCATCTCCATAGCCCGTTGATACACCTAGTTGATGTGAGACTATCTTCTCCTTTTTTTTCTTCTCCACAACCACCATTCTATTCCACCTATAGTGCTATGTCCATGGCTCACGCTGATATATTGCGTGAAGATTGAAAAAGTTTGAGAACATCAAAAGTATGAAACAATTGCTTGGCTTGTCATCGAGGTTGTGCATGACTTGAATACATTGTGTGGTGAAGATGGAGCATAGCCAGACTATATGATTTTGTAGGGATAACTTTCTTGGTTAGTGTGTTCGAAGTATTATTATTCTTATGTCAATATTAAACTTTTCTCTTGAATCTTATGGATCTGAACATTCATGCCAAAATGAAGAGAATTACTTAGAGAAATATGTTAGGTAGCATTCCACATCAAAAATTTTGTTTTTATCATTTACCTACTCGAGGACGAGCAGGAATTAAGCTTGGGGATGCTGATACGTCTCCAACGTATCTATAATATTTGATTGTTCCATGCTATTATATTATCAACCTTGGATGTTTTATATGCATTTATATGTTATTTTATATTATTTTTGGGACTAACTTATTAACCCAGAGCCCAGTGCCAGTTTCTGTTTTTTCCTTGTTTTAGAGTATCGCAGAAAAGGAAAATCAAACGGAGTCCAATTGACCTAAAACTTCACGGAACTTATTTTTGAATCGGAAGAAGCCCAGAAGACTTGGAGTGCACGTCAGGTGATCTACGAGGAAGCCACGAGGCAGGGGCGCGTCCACCCCCTGGGCGCTCCCTCCACCCTCGTGGGCCCCTCGTGGCCCCCCTGACGTACTTCTTCCGCCTATATATCTCCATATACCCTAAAATGATCGGGGAGCACAATAGATCGGGAGTTTCGTGCCAGAAGCCTTCGTAGCCACCGAAAGCCAATCTAGACCCGTTCCGGCACCCTGCCAGAGGGGGAATCCCTCTCCGATGGCCATCTTCCTCATCTCGCTGCTCTCCATGACGAGGAGGGAGTACTTCTCCCTCGTGGCTGAGGGTATGTACCAGTAGCTATGTGTTTGATCTCTCTCTCGTGTTCTTGAGGTGATACGATCTTGATGTATCGCGAGCTTTGCTATTATATTTTGATCTTATGATGTTTCTCCCCATCTACTCTCTTGTAATGGATTGAGTTTCCCCTTTGAAGTTATCTTATCGGATTGAGTCTTTAAAGATTTGAGAACACTTGGTGTATGTCTTGTCGTGCGTATCTGTGGTGACAATGGGATATCACGTGATTCAGTTGATGTATGTTTTGGTGATCAACTTGCGGGTTCTGCCCATGAACCTATGCATAGGGGTTGGCACACGTTTTCGTCGTGATTCTCCGGTAGGAACTTTGGGGCACTCTTTGAGGTTCTATCTGTTGGTTGAATAGATGAATCTGAGATTGCGTGATGCATATCGTATAATCATACCCACGGATACTTGAGGTGACATTGGAGTATCTAGGTGACATTAGGGTTTTGGTTGATTTGTGTCTTAAGGTGTTATTATAGTACGAACTCTAGGGCTGTTTGTGACACCTATAGGAATAGCCAAACGGATTGATTGGAAAGAATAACTTTGAGGTGGTTTCGTACCCTACCATAATCTCTTCGTTTGTTCTCCGCTATTAGTGGCTTTGGAGTGACTCTTTGTTGCATGTTGAGGGATCGTTATGTGATCCAAATATGTTATTATTGTTGAGGGAACTTGCACTAGCGAAAGTATGAACCCTAGGCCTTGTTTCAACGCATTGCAATACCGTTTACGCTCACTTTTATCATTAGTTACCTTGCTGTTTTTATATTTTTAGATTACAAAAACTATTATCTAATATCCATATACCACTTGTATCACCATCTCTTCGCCGAACTAGTGCACCTATACAATTTACCATTATATTGGGTGTGTTGGGGACACAAGAGACTCTTTGTTATTTGGTTGCAGGGTTGCTTGAGAGAGACCATCTTCATCCTACGCCTCCTACGGATTGGTAAACCTTAGGTCATCCACTTGAGGGAAATTTGCTACTGTCCTACAAACCTCTGCACTTGGAGGCCCAACAACGTCTACAAGAAGAAGGTTGTGTAGTAGACATCAATACCCTATCGAGGGATTGATCTCCAACGTATCTATAATTTATGAAGTATTCGTGATGTTATATTATCATTCTTGGATGTTTTACAATCATTTTATAGCAACTTTATATCATTTCTTGGGACTAACCTATTGACCCAGTGCCAATGCCAGTCTTTTTGCTTGTTTTTTACATCACAGGAAATCAATATCAAACGGAGTCCAAACACCACGAAACTTTTTGTGGATTTTTTTATGGATCAAAGGACATCCAATGGGCCAGAGCAACACCTGGGCGGTGCCCCGTGGGGGGAACAACCCACCAGGGCGCGCCTGGGGGCCCATGTGTGCCTAGGTGGGTTATGCCCACCTCGGTGGCCTCCCGTACCCCCTCTTTGCCCTATAAATCGTCAAATATTCCAAAAGCCCTCGGGGTAACCCTAGATTAGAAGTTCTGCCGCCTCAAGTCTCTATAGCCATAGAAAAACAATCGAGAGCCCATTTCGGCACCCTGCCGGAGGGGGAGATCATCACCGGAGGCCATCTTCATCATCCCTATGGTCTCCATGATGAGGAGGGAGTAGTCCACCCTCAGGGCTGAGGGTTTGTACCAGTAGCTATGTGTTTAATCTCTCTCTCTCTCTTGTGTTCTTGAGATGTCACGTTCTTGATGTATCGCGGACTTTGTTAATATAGTTGGATCATATGGCGTTTTCCCCTCTCTATCTTGTTGTGATGAATTGAGTTTTCCCTTTGAGATTTCATTTTATCAGATTGAGTACTTTTATGGATTTGAGAGCACTTGATATATGTCTTGCATATGAATACCCGTGGTCACAATGGGGTATTATATTGATTTACTTGAGATATGTTTTGGCACTCAACTCCTGGATTCCAGAGGTGACATTGGGGTAATCTATGCGATGCACGTTTTCGTCTTTTGTTTCTCCGGTAGAAATCTTGGGGCACTCTTTGAGGTTCTTTGTGTTGGATTGAGAATTATGAATCTGAATTTGCTTTGGTGTTATTTAAGTACGAACTCTTGATAGATCGATTGGAAAGAATAACTTAGTGTTATTTTAGTACGAACTCTTGATAGATCGATCAGAAAGAATAACTTGGTGTTATTTTAGTACGAACTCTTGGATAGATCAATCGGAAAGAATAGCTACAAACAATTTCTTCTTATGTTCTCCGCTAGATAGGAACTTTGGAGTGATTCTTCATCACACGTTGAGGGATGGTTATATGATCCAATTAGATTAGCATTGTTGAGAGATTGCACTAACGAAAGTACGGACCCTTGGCCTCATTTCCAAGCATTGCAATACCGTTTGTGTTCCGTTTTATCAATTGCTACCTTGTTGTGTTTTATTGTTCCTATTACAAAAATCAATATCTACTATCATTGCTACACTTGTATCACTATCTCTTCACTGAACTAGTGCACCTATACAAATTACCATTCTATTTGATGTGTTGGGGACACAAGAGACTTTTTATTATTTGGTTGGAGGGTTTGTTGAGAGAGACCATCTTCATCCTACACCTCCCACGGATTGATAAACCTTAGGTCATCCACTTGAGGGAAATTGCTACTGTCCTACAAAACTCTGCGCTTGGAGGCCCAACACGAGTCTACAAGAACAAGTTGTGTAGTAGACATCAGGGATTTGCCACATGTAACAGATATCCTCAAGTAAGCATTATTTTTTTGTTTGTCAAATGGTAGGTAGGTTGAGGTTTTGGTGTACATGATCCCATCTTATCTATATCAATGTTTAGTGTACCACTAATGAGGAGAAATGCCCTTGCGCAAGGCTAACATGCACAAATTGACAAAAGATTTTGTAAAGTTTGTTGGTCTCATTCGCGGAAGGCTAGATACAGCTTTTAGCCAGCACTATCCTATTGCTCACTAACAATGATCGCGGAGCAGCTTGACCCACTAATAAAGAGCGCCCTTGAATAGGCGGTTTCCGAAAGTTCCGAGTGAGCATCCGGGTTGGTTTTGGAAAGCTTCCAAGCCAATCTTGGGAAGCTTCCTGGTCAAGTTTTTCTTTTTAGCCGGTTTTTAATTTAATGATTGGTTTCTTATTTTCTATGTTTTTTGTTGACATTTTTTTATTTTCTTTTTCTGCTTATTATCTAATCTTATTTTTCGATTTCATTGTTTCAATTTGCAAATATTTTCAAATTAGTGAACATTTTTTAAATTTGCAGACATGTTTTTGTCTTTATGAACGTTTTTGAACTCACAAATAACTTTTAAATTTGTGAACCTTTTGGAATTTATGAATCTTTTTTCAATTCACCAAAAAGAATTTATAAATCGTGAACTTTTTTAATTCATGACTCACAAACATTTTTGAATTAATACATTTTACAAATTCAAGTTTTTGTAAATTCTTCAGTATTTTTAGAATTGACGGGCATTTTCTAAACTCGGGACATTTAAAACAATTCCACGAACATTTTTTAATTCATGAAGGTTTTTCAATTCTTAAACATTTTTGAATTCATGACGATTTTTTGCATTCACAAAATTTGTTTGATTCACAAACATTTTTTAGTTCATGATTTTTTTAATTCACCAACATTTTTTGAGTTCAAGAGATTTTGCATTCACGAACATTTTCTGTATTCACGGAGAATTTTTAATTCATGAATATTTTTTAAGCTTATGAACATTTTTTAAGTCACAAATACTCTTTAAACTTCACTCACATTTTTAAATATTGCAAATGATTTTTAAATTCACAAACACATTTGAATTCACCGACATGGAAGAGGGGGCTCCCCATCGAGTCGCCTAACGGGTGTGCTGCTCGGACAAAACATCTGGTCGGACCAAGGTAAGTTTTCTTGACCAAGGTTCGGTGTCTGGGGTGCCCTCTCATGATAAGGGATCATCTCGCAGGATGGGGTGCATGGAGTCCTCAGGCCGGGTTTTGAGCCATGTCGTGGAAATAGCAATGGGTCATCGAGCAAACCAAGGACTCCCCATGTGTCGTGTACTAAATTTTGGGCCCTTTGGTATCCCTTACTTGTGCACAGGTAGTTGCGTCCACACCCGCGGCAAGGCTTGACGGGGGCAGCTGGGGACAGAATACCAGACAACGAAGGTGGCGTCCAGGCCAGTAACCAAAGAGCAGAAGACAAGCTGGACCCCCGGCGAGATCCTTGTCGTGGCGGCTCGCAAAGCCCCGACAAGATCCTTGCCGAGGTGGCTTGCGATGCACTGACAAGAAGACCACCCTTGAGGTTGAGAGCTCTGACACCATCAACAACATCAAAGACCAAGACCCAGGGGCGCATGCGTAGTGGCGTGCAGATCTTTGTGAAGACTAGTGGCTTGTAGATCCTTGTGAAGACTGGTGGCATGCATATCTTCATGAAGACCAAAAGATAAAGTTCCTTGTTTGATCCTTGCCGGGGACGTCTGCGAGGTCCCAGCAAGATCCTTGCCGGGGACATTAGCGAGGCCACGACAAGGCTCCACCACCCTGCCACCACTCCGGCACAGCAACTGACCAGCCAGCCTGGCAAGCACCTGCACGGTGGCATGCAGATCTCGTGAAGATCCTGCCACTGCTCCAGCGCAGCGGCTAGCCAGCCAACCTGGCATTGCATGCCTCATCAGCCGGACATGTGTCAAGGCGGGGTGAGGCGGCGACGGATGGGACGAGCTCCATTTCTGTCCCCGATAAAGCTAGGGGCACGTAACCAGCGCATTTAATGTGTTTTGTGCCATGACGTCAGTAATAAGCATAGCTACTTTACACCTCCTGTGTGCTGCTGTGGCAACCCCTTGAACGTATAAAAGGAGACCCAAGGCGTACTGGAGAAGGATTTAGACTTTTTGGACTGTCTGACCCAGCTTGCATGCATAAGCAAATATCCAAAGCTCAAGAACACAATATATACACTCGAAGCAGGACTAGGGTTTCACGCTCCTCAGTAGCCCGAACCTGGGTAAAAATCCACCGTGTTGATCGTTAGATCTGCTCTTTGTGCACCCCTCTTCCCTGCCAAGCCGTAGAAGGGATCCATGTGATCCCGTAGGTCTCGTTTCTCTGACATCTTTGGCACGCCAGGTAGGAGCTAGGAGATTGTGCAAACCTGGTCTAGCAGTTAGCGCATCGTTTCCTTGATCACCATGGCTCCCAAGAAGAAGGAAATCATGAGGATCGGTTCATCTGGAGCCGATCCACCCGTGCCAGCAAGGGCAGGCGATGGGGTAGTCACGAATGGTGGCGGAGGTGCGGCTCACGAGCATCCACGACATTCTGGCAACCAAAGCCAGGCAAGCGACATCATTCATTCCCACAACGACAAGCCGCGTCGCTGGGTCTAGGGGCGGACCCGTGCTTCCTGCCGGCAGCGCGGCGACCTCCGAGATACTCCCGTCGGCGGCCACGGCATGGCCTTCCCAGGCCATGCGCGACGGGTGACACCACGACATTGGGGACCACAGGCGTCCCCACGGAAAGAGCCCTCAACATCACCCTCAAGATGCGCACGGTCGGCATGCGCGCCATGATGCTGGTGGAAATGGCGCACGACCGCGGAACCGTGAGGGGGCTCCTTCTAACATACTTAGAAGTCTGAGCACCTCCCGTTCCTCGCGCTTGTCACTGCCACCTACGCAAGCAGAAGCGTTAGCACGAGCGCAATAACTCCTCGACTTTTCTCCAGCTGCGGAGAAGCAAGAAGAGTGGAGGGCTGCTATCTAGAGCCTTATTGGCCACACCAATAAGGATGGATACCAGGAGGTGTAACCTTTTCGGCGTCGGTCCACCGAGTTGGCGCGTGCTGACGGCGGAAGGGTTGGAGGTGCCGCAACCACGGTGCACTCCCCTCCACTATGACAGCAACGGTCGCCAGCTCGGCGGGTCGATGCTTGATGTCTACTACATAACCTTCTTCTTATAGACATTGTTGGGCCTCCAAGTGCAGATGTTTGTAGGACCATAGCAAATTTCCCTCAAGTGGATGACCTAAGGTTTATCAATCCGTGGGAGGAGTAGGATGATGGTCTCTCTCAAACAACCCTGCAACCAAGTAACGAAGAGTCTCTTGTGTCCCCAACACACCCAATACATTGATAAATTGTATAGGTGCACTAGTCCGGCGAGGAGGTGGTGATACAAGTGCAATATGGATGGTAGATATAGGTTTTTATAATCTGGAATTATAAAAATAGGAAGGTAACTAATGATAAAAGTGAGCGAAAACGGTATTGCAATGCGTTGAAACAAGGCCTAGGGTTCATACTTTCACTAGTGAAAGTTCTCTCAACAAGGATAACATAATTAGATCATATAACTATCCCTCAACATGCAACAAAGAGTCACTCCAAAGTCACTAATAGTAGAGAATAAACGAAGAGATTATTGTAGGGTACGAAACCACCTCAAAGTTATTCTTTCCGATCAATCCATTGGGCTATTCCTATAAGTGTCACAAATAGCCCTAGAGTTCGTAGTAAAATAACACCTTAAGACACAAATCAACCAAAACCCTAATGTCACCTAGATACTCCAATGTCACCACAAGTATCCGCGGGTATGATTATACGATATGCATCACATAATCTCAGATTCATCTATTCAACCAACACAAAGAACTTCAAAGAGAGCCCCAAAGTTTCTACCGGAGAGTCAATACGAAAATGTGTGCCAACCCCTATGCATAGATTCCCAAGGTCACGGGACCCGCAAGTTGATCACCAAAACATACATCAAGTGAATCAATATAATACCCCATTGTCACCACGGGTATTCCATGCAATACATACATCAAGTGTTCTCAAATCCTTAAAGACTCAATCCGATAAAATAACATCAAAGGGAAAACTCAATCCATTACAAGTTATAGAGGGGGAGAAACATCATAAGATCCAACTATAATAGCAAAGCTCGCGATACATCAAGATCGTGCCAAATCAAGAACATGAGAGAGAGAGAGAGAGATCAAACACATAGCTACTGGTACATACGCCCAGCCCCAAGGGTGAACTACTCCCTCCTCAGCATGGAGAGCGTTGGGATGATGAAGATGGCCACCAGTGATGATTCCCCCCTCCGGCAGGGTGCCGGAACAGGGTCCCGATTGGTTTTTTGTGGCTACAGAGGCTTGCGGCGGCGGAACTCCCGATCTAGGTTATTTTTTGGAGGTTTGAGGATTTATAGGAGAGGTTGGCATCGAGAACAAGTCAGGGGGCCCCACGGGAAGTCCACGAGGCACAGGGGCGCGCCCTCCACCTTCGTGGGGCCCACGGAACTCCCCTCCGATAACTGTTCGTTCCAGTATTTTTTATATTTTCCAGAAAAAATCTACATTGATTTTCAACGCATTCCGAGAACTTTTATTTCTGCACAAAAACAACACCACGATAGTTCTACTGAAAACAGCGTCAGTCCTGGTTAGTTCTAACCAAATCATACCAAAATCATGTATAAATATTATAAACATGGCATGAATACATCAAAAATTGTAGATACCTTAGAGATGTATCAGCATCCCCAAGCTTAATTCCTGCTCGTCCTCAAGTAGGTAAATGATAAAAAACAGAATTTTTGATGTGGAATGCTACCTAACATATTTATCAGTGTAATCTCTCTTTATTGTGGAAAGAAAATTCAGATCTATAAGATTCAAAACAAAAGTTTAATATTTACATAAAAATAGTAATACTTCAAGCATACGAACAAAGCAATCATGTATTCTCAAAATAACATGGCCAAAGAAAGCTATCGCTACAAAATCATATAGTCTGGCTATGATATTTCTTCATCACACAAAATATTTAAATCATGCACAACCTCGATGACAAGCCAAGCAATTATTTCATACTTTTGATGTTCTCAAGCTTTTTCAATCTTCACGCAATACATGAGCGTGATCCATGGACATAGCACTATAGGTGGAATAGAATGGTGGTTATGGAGAAGACAAAAGGAGAAGATAGTCTCACATCAACTAGGCATATCAACGGGCTATGGAGATGCCCATCAATAGATATCAATGTGAGTGAGTAGGGATTGCCATGCAACGGATGCACTAGAGCTATAAGTGTATGAAAGCTCAAAAAGAAACTAAGTGGGTGTGCAGCCAACTCGCTTGCTCATGAAGACTAAGGGAGTCCTGGACTAAGGGGTCCTCGGGCATCCGACCTATTGAACATGGGCCGGATTGATGGGCTGCGAAGATACAAAGACCGAAGACTCTACCCATGTCCGGATGGGACTCTCCTTGGCGTGTAAGGCAAGCTTAGTCCAAATATGAAGATTCCTTTCTATGTAACCGACCATATGTAACCCTAGATCCCTCCGGTGTCTATATAAACCAGAGGACTAGGTCCATAGACATATCTCCTGATAATCATAGTCAGATAGGCTAGACTCTTAGGGTTTAGCCATTACGATCTCGTGGTAGATCAACTCTTGTAATACTCATATTCATTAAGATCAATCAAGCAGGAAGTAGGGTATTACCTCCATAGAGAGGGCCCGAACCTGGGTTAACATTGTGTTCCCTGTGTCCTGTTACCATCGACCTTAGACGCACAGTTCGGGACCCCTAACCGAGATACGCCAGATTTGACACCGACATTGGTGCTTTTATTGAGAGTTCCACTGTGACGTTGTCAAAAGGTTTGATGGCTCCTTCGACCATCTACAACGACGCTGTCCACGGGGAAGTCTTCCTCCCCGGACAGATCTTCGTGTTCGGCGGCTTCGCACTGAGGGCCTACTCGCTTGGTAATCCGGAGCAGATCGAAAGCTACGCCCCTGGCCATCAGGTCAGATTTGGAAGCTTGAACTACGTCGCGGATATCCGCGGAGACTTGATCTTCGACGGATTCGAGACCACGGCAGCCGCTCCCTACCACCACAATGAACATGACGTAAATCTGTCATCGGACCATACCAAGGAGATAGTACCTGTAGCTGCACTGGCCTTAGATCCGGAGTAGATCGTGCCATCCGAGGATGGGAAGCTCAACCCCTCCGCGGAAGCCGCAGACTCAGCAGTGTTGGAGCTGCACACAGACCTAACTTCAAGTGACATCTATGTCACCGGAACCACGGACTCGTCTCTGACTACAGGTTCCGAACCTTGTGCGTCCGCGTACGTCGAGCTTGATCGGTCATCGATCATCAAATTCAGCTCCACGGACATCTTTCGGCACTCGCCTTTGGGCGATGTGCTAAACTCATTGAAAAATCTATCCTTGGTGGGGGACTCTTAGCCGAATTATATCTGGTTCGAACAGGAGGCTGATGACGGAGAATTTCATTTCCCACCCACCGCCCACTTCATAGCCACTGTCGAAGACTTAACCGAGACGCTCGATTACGGCTCCGAAGACATCGACAGTATGGACGACGATGCCGATGAGGAGCAGGGCCAAGACCCGCTGTTTACCGGATGCTGGACGGCCACCTCTTCCTACAACGTATACATGGTGGATGCACCAAAAGAGAATAACAGCGACGACAAGGAGAATCCAGCCGAGGAGGAGCCTCCTAAGACACAACCAAAGCGCCGGCGTCAGCGGTGCTGCTCTAAATCACATCGCAGAAAAGACAACAACACCAGCACGGGAGACGATAACACTCCGGACGGTGCCGAAGACACAGAAGATTCCGACGAACGAACTGTCGAACAGGACGATCGGGAAGATGGGCAAGTTAGCCCTAATGAACAGTCCATAAACGAAGACTCGGAGGACAATAGCGATCTTCTGATCTACGTGGAGGAGGTGAGCGTCGGCAACGAGGATTTTATCCTACCTGAGGAACCTCTCGAGCAGGAGCGCTTTAAGCGCCAGCTAATAGCCACTACAAGGAGCCTGAAAAAGAAGCACCAGCAGCTTCAAGCTGACCAAGATCTGCTCAATGATAGATGGACCGATGTCCTAGCAGCCGAAGAATACGGCCTCAAGCGCCTAGCCAAAAGCTACCTGAAGCGCAAATTGCTATCTCAGTTCGACGACGAGGCACCGGAGCCCGCACCATCATCGTGCAATGCAGCTGACCGACCACCATGTGGTCGAGATAAAGCGGCAACTCAAGCCAAACACCAGCCCGCCCCGCCTCGTCGTAAAAGCAGAGATAAAACAGTGGTTATACATATGACCTTCGGCAGGACCTGGACAATAGAGCAGGACATACCAGATCGATCTACGGATCGCGAGGACGTGCCCCGAAACGTGATGAAGGCTATCTATTTGGACGTGACAAGCCTAGTCATACGCGGGCCGAAAACCGCAGATGGATTCCATCGGAGCTACGTCGCGATGTGGCCCGATATAGAGGCGCCGCACACCCTCTTTGCTTCACTGACGAAGTAATGGAGCATGAATTCCTAGAAGGGTTTAAACCCGTGAATATTGAATCATACGATGGAACAACTGATCCCGCAGTGTGGATTGAGAATTTTCTTCTCCATATCCATATGGCCCGCGGATATGACCTCTACGCCATCAAATACCTCCCGTTAAAACTCAAAGGGCCAGCTCAGCACTGGTTAAACAGTCTGCCTGAAAACTCTATTGGCAGCTGGGAGGATTTGGAAGACGCCTTCCGCGACAACTTCCAAGGTACATATGTCCAGCCACCAGATGCCGATGACTTAAGCCATATAGTTCAACAGCCTGGAGAGTCAGCCAGGAAATTCTGGACTAGGTTACTAACTAAAAAGAACCAGATCATCGACTATCCGGATGCCGAAGCCCTAGCGGCCTTTAAACACAGCATCCGCGACAAATGGCTCGCCCGTCACCTCGGCCAAGAAAAGCCGAAGTCCATGGCAGCCCTCACGGCACTCATGACCCGCTTTTGTGCGGGTGAGGATAGCTGGCTAGCCCATAGCAAAAACAATGCCAGCGACATCAGCACCCCTGAAGCCAGAAATAGCAACGACAAGTCCCGACGCAACAGACACAAGCGTCGAAACAACAATGACAACACCGATGATACGACGGTCAATGCCGGATTCAGTGGCTCTAAGTCCGGTCAGTGGAAGAAGCTGTTCAAAAAGAACAATTCGGGCTCATTCAGCTTGGACCGCATACTCGATCGTCCATGCCAGATCCATGGCACCCCAGACAAACCAGCCAATCATACCAACAGAGATTGTTGGGTTTTTAAAAAGGCCGACAAGTTAAATGCCAAAAGTAAGGAGAAGGGATCGCAAAGCAAGGACGACGACAAGGAGCCCCGCCCATCAATCACAGGGGGATGGAAGAAGTTTCCCCCTCAGGTCAAAACAGTGAACATGATATACGCTACCCACATCCCCAAGAGGGAGCGCAAGCGTGTTCTCAGGGACGTCTACGCGATAGAGCCAGTCAACCCAAAATTTAATCCATGGTCATCATGCCTGATCACTTTTGATCGTTAGGATCATCCGACCAGTATCCGTCATGGCGGTTCAGCCGCACTGGTCCTGGACCCAATAATTGATGGGTTCCACCTGACGCGTGTCCTAATGGACAGTGGCAGTAGCCTCAACCTGCTCTATCAGGATACAGTGCCCAAAATCGGCATTAATCCATCACGGATCAAGCCCACAAATACTACCTTTAAAGGAGTCATACCAGGTGTAGAGGCCCGCTGTACAAGCTCAATCACACCAGAGGTTGTCTTCGGATCTCCGGACAACTTCCGAAGCGAGGAGTTAATCTTTGATATCGTCCCCTTTCGCAGCGGCTATCACGCACTGCTTGGACGAACCACATTTGCTCGATTCAACGCGGTGCCACACTATGCTTATCTCAAGCTCAAGATGCCCGGACCACGCGGCGTCATAACAGTTAATGGAAACACGGAACGCTCCCTCCGAACCGAGGAGCACACCGCTGCCTTAGGAGCAAAAGTACAGAGCGGCCTTTTCAAGCAGAACCTTAATTCGGCGGCCGAGCTCCCAGACACTGTCAAGAGAGTCCGGACTATTCTGCAGCAGGACAGCTCGGCTCGTCAAGAGATCGACTAGCAATTCGACCTCCGTCCCAGTCGCGACCAAGTGGTGGCAATTGTACCGCACGTACATAATTACACACTCAAAATACCATGGGCATGGATGGAGGCATAACTAGCCTTTGATCCACAATACGGCTCGACCGCCCCCGGACACATGCACTTTCACTCTTTCTTCTTTCTTCTTTCTCCTTTTCAGGTTTCTTTTCCACAGGCCTTCCCTGACGGCCTGACCATCGGTCCTTTTCGAAGGACAAATACACCAAGGCGGCAAGAAGCATGGAAGTACTGGGGAATTTTTAGGTGGTTTCTTTAATGATCCCTCTACCTGTTTTCAGGACCCACACGCAGCTCTCCCTTGGTTAAAGGCATATTAAATAGCCTTCTGCTTATTGCACTACTTGTATAAATGCACTTTAACACACTAATGAAATTATAATGGAAATAGTTTGCAGCCCAAATTTTACGGCTCTAGCTTACTACCCTTTCTTTTTTTTCTTTTTGATAACTTTATCAAATAGCACCCGTACACTTTGGTATGTTTCAATTTTCTAGGGGCTTCATAGCGCCCCATAGCATGACAACAAAGTCCGAACACTTTTTTACAGTATAGTTCGGCACCCCGAATTTAGCACTATATGCATTGGCTCCGAATCATGTCTTTGGTCAATAGTTGGGTTGCCCGGCTCCTGTGCTTGCTATCTTACGTTCCGTTATATCGGCTAGGGTAGTAAAGGGAGACTACTGCTATTGTGCCCTGGTTTACCCAAATGAGCACCTCAGTAGAGAAAAGCCGAAAACTGACTGTCATGATGCGGCGAGAGCCGGTCAGCTCTTCGGAGGTCTAAAATCTTTAAAGATTTTTTCCGCATTACGCGAGGGATCGGTAATTCCCCAGTCAGGTGTTTACAACATCCTAGTTCGGATACTAGGGGCTGCGCCTATATTTTTATCATCAAACTCCTATGGCTAAGTGAGGGTGCTAAAGCCGCATAGTCTGATTGTCCGGTTCGTCGCGCTAAACACCTCCTTCAAGGACCAAACAATTGGATCAAGAGTGTTTAGATTACATCCCGAACACCCCTGTACTACCTACGTGGGGGCAGAAGCCGAAAACTGGCCAACTCTTAGATTTCACACAACACGGCCGCACAGGAGGTGAATTTTTTTAAATAACAAACATTATATCACATAACTACTTTGTTTCATCATACAAGGTAGAGACAACATGAATATATTCATTCGAAAATAATCTCTTGCGCACATTGCTTTGCCACAATATGAGACCCCTCTAGGACATGTCCAAAATACCGCTCAGGCGTGCGGTGCTCCTTGCCCTCTGGCGGTCCCCCGGTCGTAAGCTTGACGGTGTCCATCTTCGCCCACCACACCTTGACGCAGGCAAAGGCCATGCACGCGCCCTCGATGCAGACCGACCACTTGACAACGTCCAGCCGAGGGCAGGCATTCACCAGCCACTTCATGATACGTCTCCAACGTATCTATAATTTTTGATTGTTCCATGCTATATTATCTACTATTTTGGACATTATTGGGCTTTATTATCCACTTTTATATTTTTTTGGGACTAACCTATTAACCGGAGGCCCAGCCCAGAATTGCTGTTTTATGCCTATTTCAGGGTTTCGAAGAAAAGGAATATCAAACGGAGTCCAAACCGAATGAAACCTTCAGGAACGTGATTTTCTCACCGAACATGATCCAGGGGACTTGGACCCTACATCAAGAAACAAGGGAGGAGGCCACGAGGTAGGGGCGCGCCTACCCCCCCCCCCACAGGCGCGCCCTCCACCCTCGTGGGGCCCCTGTTGCTTCACCATGTACTCCTTCCTCCTATATATACCTACGTACCCCCAAACGATCAGATACAGAGCCAAAACCCTAATTGCACCACCACAACTTTCCGTATCCACGAGATCCCATCTTGGGGCCTATTCCGGAGCTCCGCCGGAGGGGGTATCCATCACGGAGGGCTTCTACATCATCACCATAGCCCCTCCGATGAAGTGTGAGTAGTTCACCTCGGACCTACGGGTCCATATTTATTAGCTAGATGGCTTCTTCTCTCTTTTTGGATCTCAATAAAATGTTCTCCCCCTCTCTTGTGGAGATCTATTCGATATAATCTTCTTTTTGCGGTGTGTTTGTTGAGATCGATGAATTGTGGGTTTATGATCAAGTCTATCTATGAACAATATTTGAATCTTCTCTGAATTCTTTTATGTATGATTGGTTATCTTTGCAAGTCTCTTTGAATTATCAGTTTGGTTTGGCCTACTAAATTGAACTTTCTTGCAATGGGAGAAGTGCTTAGCTTTGGGTTCAATCTTGCGGTGTCCTTTCCCAGTGACAGTAGGGGCAGCAAGGCACGTATTGTATTGTTGCCATCGAGGATAACAAGATGGGGTTTTCTTCATATTGCATGAGTTTATCCCTCGACATCATGTCATCTTGCTTAAGCCGTTACTCTGTTTTCATTAACTTAATACTCTAGATGCATGCTGGATAGCGGTCGATGAGTGGAGTAATAGTAGTAGATGCAGACAGGAGTCGGTCTACTTGTCTCGGACGTGATGCCTATATACATGATCATGCCTAGATATTCTCATAACTATGCTCAATTCTGTCAATTGCTCAACAGTAATTTGTTCACCCATAGTAGAATACTTATGCTCTTGAGAGAAGCCACTAGTGAAACCTATGGCCCACGGGTCTATCTTCATCATATTAATCTTCCAATACTTAGTTATTTATTTTGCTTTTATTTTACTTTGCATCTTTATCATAAAAATACTAAAAATATTATCTTATCATATCTATCAGATCTCACTCTCGTAAGTGGCCGTGTAGGGATTGACAACCCCTTATCGCATTGGTTGCAAGGATTTATTTGTTTTGTGCAGGTACGAGGGACTCGCGCATAGCCTCCTACTGGATTGATACCTTGGTTCTCAAAAACTGAGGGAAATACTTACGCTACTCTGCTGCATCATCCCTTCCTCTTCAGGGAAAAACCAACGCAGTGCTCAGAGTAGCTGCCGGGCATAGCTTCGGCAGGCCACAACCGGATTATTAAATCCTTCATGGCCAGTTCGGCCACCTTATGCAGCTCGACCAACTATTTTAGTTGATCGCTAAAGGGCACTGGATGTTCTGGCGTAAGATATTTGTGACCAGAACAACTTCTCCGTTGAGCTCCCTTCTTTGGCTCGGAAGAGCTCCGCAGCGTCAGAAGCACTGCGCGGCAGATCTGCAAACGCCCCGGGAGAACTCTGAATCCTGGTTAGTAAGAGATACTTCTTCTTCACATACTTGCTTTGCATACTAAACGCCTTACCCGCCGCAATTTTCTTGGCCTCCTGGATCTCCTAGAGGGTGCCCTGGGCCTCAACCCGGGCCTCTTCCGCGCTTTGGCGAGCCTTAGCGAGTTCGGTCACTCAAGCCAAAACGTCGCGCTCCAAGGATTCACAATTCTTCACGGCATCCTGGAGCTCTTGCTGGACCTCATCAAGCCTGGCCTCGTGCTTCTCACGGGCGGTTTTTTCCTTGGCAGCTCTCTCCTCGGCCTCAGCCAGGGCCTGTTTAAGGACCTCGACCTCGGTTGCTGGTCTTACACATATCATGGCACTACAGTCAATATGCATCATTTATTCTTTCCTAATATACAACAAGTCATTACATACCTTGCTTGTCTTCTAGCTGCTTCCTCGCATGGCCGAGCTCCGCCTCGGCCCGCTCCAGTCTCTGCTTTAGTCCGGAGACTTCGGTAGTGTGTGCGGTCGCGGCCAGCAACGACGCCTGCTTATTCATATAAGACATATTTAGTTAGTTTCCGGCGAAAATAAATTGATCCTCTATCCGGCTCTTCTTTCCGAACACCGTACAATGTCTCAGGGGCTACTATCTATATTAGGACTTTTTCTTTTGTGTCACTTACCTCAAAGCCTGTCACCAGGTTGCCGCAGGCTTCGGTCAGTCCGCTTTTGACGGACTGAACCCTCTCAATCACCGTACCCATAGGGATATGGTGTTCATCCACAATGGAAGTGCCTCGTAGCGCTTCCAGCAGATTATCCAATGCCTCTGGTTGGACAGAGGTCACCGGCAGAATAGGCACACCCCCTTCTTTCGAAGGAGGTTGCTCACCGGATTCCGAAGCCATATAGGTCTCCGCACTTGTATTCGACTGGGGGCTGAACTGATCAAGGTCCCCATCCCGAGTCGCCATGGGGGTCTGCTCCCCCATGTGTCCGGTGGCCGAGGCTCTACCCTCTGGCGTCACCCTGGCGGCCTCCTAAACCTCTCCCTGGCCTGGGAAGGTCCTTTGGGACAACACCTCGTTGTCGCCCTTGGCCGTGGGAGAGTGAGCGGCCGGCGGTGACTCGCTGGCCATCGCCTTCGAATGCAACAAACCTCTTGATGAGGATCGCAGGGAGCTGTCGTGGGCCGGACAGCGATGGCATAATTTAACATATTAATGTCATGAAGCAAGAGAGGCCGGATGCATGGACGTATGCGAGTTTTTAGTACTTATGACGCGGTCGGAGTCTTGTTTCGGGGGCTTCGCTCCGAGCTGCTGTCGATGTCCCACGCGGAGTTATCCGCAAGGGGACCCTTCCCCCTATTGGGCGCCTTTGCCTCCAGATTAGTGGAAGCCGCCCTCTTCTTCCTCCCACCATCAGGGGGAGAGGTGCTTTCTTCCTCCTCGTCGTCATCGTCTTCGGTGGCGGAGGAGTGAGTCTTGTCTTCGGATGACACGTCCGAAGCTCCCTTGCGGCGGGGTCCACTCCGGACCCCCTGGGCCTTCTTGGCCTTCTTCTCCGGCGCCTTATAGGGCTCCAGCACTAGAATCTTCGTCAGGAGCGGGATGACTGGTTCCTCGGGCAGCGGAGCCGAACATTGAATCCGCTCCACCCTCTTCGTCCATACCTGAAAAAACAAAGTTTAGATATCCTACTTGAAACAAGCAAGTAGAGAATGCGCCCTGAGACGTGAAAAACTTACCGCATTGGCATGATGGGTAATATTGTGCCCGCGGTCCGAGTCCATGGCTGGCGGCGTCTCGTTGCCTTTAAAGAGAAACTTCCAGGCATCTTCGTGAGTGGTTCCGAAGAGCCTTTCCAAGGTTTGGTGCTTCTTCGGATCGAATTCCCATAAAGGGCAGGTCTGGCTTTGGCATGGGAGGATCCGGCGAACCAGCATCACCTAGATTACGTCGACGAGCTTGATGTTTTATCCACCATGCTTTGGATACGTGTTTGCAGCGCTATCAGTTCGTCCAAGGAAGACCAATTTGGGCCCTTCTCTATTCAGGAGGTGAGCCGCATTGGAGCTCCGGACTTGAATTCGGAAGCCACGGCCTAGGTGGCATTGCGCGGCTCTGTGATGTAGAACCACAGTTTCTACCACTCCTTGACGGTCTCCACAAAAGTACCTTTGGGCCATGTGACGTTGGGCATCTTGCTCACCATCGCGCCTCCGCACTCCCCGTGCTGGCCATCCACCACCTTCGGCTTCACGTTGAAGATCTTGAGCCATAGTATGAAGTGGGGTTGGATGCGGAGGAAGGCCTCACACATGACAATGAATGTCGAGATGTTGACAAAAGAGTTCTGGGCTAGGTCATGGAAATCAAGCCCGTAATAGAACATAAGCCACAGAGGAAAGGGTGGAGAGGAAACCCTAACCCGCGGATAAAATGAGGGTTGAACACCACCCTTTCGTTGGGCTTCGGGGTGGGGACGATTTGCCCCTTGGCTGGAAGCCGGTGGGCGATTTCTTTCGCCAGATACCCGGCTGCCCAAAGCATGGTGATGTCCTTCTCCCTAACGGAGGAGGCCATCCACTTGCCTTGCCCTCCAGATCCGGACATGGCTGAGTGCTTCCTTGAGGCAGAAAAAATGAGGACTTGGGCGCTGGAGCTCGAGAATGGAAGGATAGAGAAAGAGAGAAGGCGTGGGTGAAGAAAGGGAATCCTCATCTCCTTATAAAGACAGTGAATATCAAGTGCCTCCCCACTCGCCTTAAAACTTGCCTATTCCCAAGGGCTATGTAAATGGCACGGTTAGATTACCCACGCCCGTATTGATGAGAATCCCACAATAAGTGGACACTATCTCTGCTTCGACAAGATGTGCCTATGAAAACCGCGCCTTGAAACATGGAACGGTAGACGGAAAACGGTTCAAAATGATGACCGGGAAGACATTATGTCACATTACAAAAGGGATAATTAGTGTCATGCCCCTAGTTGTGTCCCACTCGTCTGTTTTACCCCTAGTTTCAGAAACTCACCTGTTCTGTCCAAGCCACTTTGGGATTCTTTGGTTTTTTTCCCTTCCGTCACGGTTCCGCTTGGTCAGCGCTGTTTGACCGTATACGGCGCTCCGTTTTGGACACCAGATGCCCCTGGCTATGACAAAAACCACTCGGGCCCATCTCACACTCATCCCCACTCTCCCGTTCCCCACTCTCTCACAAACCCTAGGCGGCGGCGACGGCGACCGAATCAGCGCCCACCAGATCCACTTCTGCTGGGGATGGGGGACGACATGGACGGCAGCGCTGCCACAAGCGGCGCCTGCGAGCGAAGAACACGGTCATCTCAGAGAACATCACAGTAAGTTCCCCCATCTCCTCCAGATCTGCTGTCTCTTGCCTCTGTCCCCTAGATCTACTGTTTCTTGGTGGATTTCGGTTAGGTTATACATGTTTGCATCCTATTTAGGTAGTCTCTGGATGTATTTTAATATTGTGACATGTTTGCATAGGATGGATCCGGCTAGAGCATTCAATCTCAGTGTTCGAATGGAGACATGCATTTTATCTGGTGCTAGTACAAAAGGAAAAGAACAAGGCTTCACATTTCCATTAGTTGTGGACAACCGTAGCACATTTGATCAGTTAAGGGCAACCATTTGTGCCAAATATCCATGGGGATTATATGATGCTGTGGAGACAAGGTATTGGGATGCATCCAAAGTTGCTTGGGTTCCTATTCAGTCTGATAGTGATTTAGGTGTCATGTTTGCTACTAATGCACAAACCATGTCATGCGATCTGGAAATCAATGTTATTCAGAGACCTAGATCACAGAAAATTCCAATCCCACTGGTTCAAGGCCCTCTAGTTCTAAAGCATCTAGAAAACTGACTAAAACAAGGGCAACAAGCAGCAGTTGCAAGCCACCTACAACTCCTAGTGCAAATGTTCAGTCAGAGCATTCTTGCAGTAAAACCCAAGCTAAACCTAGCATAGTTGTTGATTCTGTTGTGGAGGAAGCAGAGCCTGATGCAGAGCCTTTGTCTGATGAAGAGGATGAGAAACTTTACCCAGGATATACTGAGCACAACATTGAGGAAGATAAAGAAAATGAGTCCTACATTCCTGCTGAATTTTCAGATACAGATGAAGATGAGAAGCAAGAGGAAAAGGACAATGCAGAATTTGGAACTGATGATGAGGACATACCTGTAATGATGTATGATAGAGAAAATCCCTCTATTGAGGAGGGGGTAGTTTTTCCTTCTGCAGTTGAGTGTAGAAATGCAGTTGGAACTTTCTCAATTAAGAGTGAAACAGAGTTCACATTGACTGGACTCATGTTGTCAACATGCTCCCCTCCTTGATAACCCTTGAACTAGCTGCTTGTTGGCTCCAAAACACTATGCCATTGTCATTGCACTCGAACCTCACATCATTAGATACACTCGACCTCGAGTCCAACTCATTTAACTCATCCTTTGGAGCCAACTAGTTGGCTTGGGATCTACCTCTATGCTCACATACCTTGATCGGAGTAACTGCGGGATCCAAGGTTCTATACCTGGCGATGTGGGAAACCTGACCTCCATTCAATTATCGAGCCTTAGCAGAAATAACTTCTCCGGCATGGTGCCATCGACCTTCAAGAAACTAAAGAAACTACAACTGCTCCAACTATCAGAGAACTTCATTAGTGGGGACATAGAAGCCTATTTCATAGACTGCCAACTGATGAGTTATAGGAGTTGGACTTGTACTGTAACAATCTGAGAGGGAGCCTTCCAGATCGGCTAGAGCAATTTAGCAGCTTTCTCATACTTAAACTCAGTAATAACAAACTATCCGGAGAGATACCCGTTGGTATACAGAAACTCACTATTAGATGTGTATAGTCTCTTTTCAGTATATCCTCATTGTATAAGGGGTTTCCTGCACTTTACCACACATGTATATGTATGGGAGAATTAGTTTCATGCCCCTAGTTGTGTCCCACTCGTCTGTTTTACCCCTAGTTTCAGAAACTTACCTGTTCTGTCCAAGCCACTTTGGGATTCTTTCGTTTTTGCCCTTCTATCACGGTTCCGCTTGGTCAACACCGTTTGACCGTATACGGCGCTCCGTTCTGGACACCAAATGCCCCTGGCTATGACAAAAACCACTCGGGCCCATCTCACTCTCATCCCCACTCTCCCGTTCCCCACTCTCTCACAAACCCTAGGCGGCGGCGACGGCGACCGAATCAGCGCCCACCAGATCGACTTCTGCTGGCGATGGGGGACGACATGGATGGCAGCGCTGCCACAGGCGGCGCCTGCGAGCGAAGAACACAGTCATCTCAGAGAACATCACAGTAAGTTCCCCCATCTCCTCCAGATCTGCTGTCTCTCGCCTCTATCCCCTAGATCTACTGTTTCTTGGTGGATTTGGGTTAGGTTATACATGTTTGCATCTTATTTAGGTAGTCTCTGGATGTATTTTAATATTGTGACATGTTTGCATAGGATGGATCCGGCTAGAGCACTCAATCTCAGTGTTCGAATGGAGACATGCATTTTATCTGGTGCTGGTACAAAAGGAAAAGAACAAGGCTTCACATTTCCATTAGTTGTGGACAACGGTAGCACATTTGATCAGTTAAGGGCAACCATTTGTGCCAAATATCCATGGAGATTATATGATTTTGTGGAGATAAGGTATTGGGATGCATCCAAAGTTGCTTGGGTTCCTGTTCAGTCTGGTAGTGAGTTAGGTGTCATGTTTGCTACTAATGCACAAACCATGTCATGCAATCTGGAAATCAATGTTATTCAGAGGTCTAGATCACAGAAAATTCCAATCCCACTGGTTCAAGGCCCTCTAGTTCTAAAGCATTTGGAAAACTGACCAAAACAAGGGCAACAAGCAGCAGCTGCAAGCCACCTACAACTCCTAGTGCAAATGTTCAGTCAGAGCATTCTTGTAGTAAAACCCAAGCTAAACCTAGCATAGTTGTTGATTCTGTTGTGGAGGAAGCAGAGCCTGATGCAGAGCCTTTGTTTGATGAAGAGGATGAGAAACTTTACCCAGGATATGCTGAGCACAATATTGAGGAAGATAAAGCAAATGAGTCCTACATTCCTGCTGAATTTTCAGATACAGATGAAGATGAGAAGCAAGAGGAAAAGGACAATGCAGAATTTGGAACTGAAGATGGGGACATACCTGTAATGATGTATGCTAGAGAAAATCCATCTATTGAGGAGGAGGTAGTTTTTCCTTCAACAGCTGAGTGTAGAAATGCAGTTGCAACTTTCTCAATTAAGAGTGAAACAGAGTTCATTATTTTGAGAAGTGACCCAACAAGGTTTACTGTCAAATGTGCCTCTAAGAGATGTAAGTGGAGGCTACATGCCCCTTTAATCAGGAGAAGCACATTATTTCAGGTACTTATGCATTTTCTTATTTCTGTAGTTTCTATAGTAATTGTGAAACAATTCTGTTGCATTTACCAACTGTTTGTTCTTCTTATTTCTAGATTAAGGTCAACCCTTACCCTCACAATTGTCCAAGTGTTAATAGATCTCAGAGATTGAGGGCTGCAAAGATAACACGGATAGCAGATGCTTGTATGCAGTGGCTTAGAAATAATCCAGTCATGGGCCCAAAGGAAATTCAGCAGAGGTTGACTGAGAAGTATGGAGTGGAGGTGCCATACAGTAGGTGTTATTTTGGTAAAGAGTTGGCACTAGACAAGATGTTTGGGAAGTACAGTGAGAGTTTCAGTCTTATTTATTCATTCAAAGCTGAAGTTGAGAGAACATCATGAGGTAGTGTAGTTGAAATTGACAAGCACACTGTAGAGTACACAGTGAGAGGAAAGAAAATGTGCAAGGAGAGCTTCAGAAGAGTTTTTGTGTGTTTCAAGGCATGTCAAAAAGGTTTCTTGGAGGGTTGCAGGCCTTATCTTGCTGTGGATGCAACTGCACTGAATGGTAGGTATTGGGGTTAGCTTGTTTCTGCTTGTGCCCTTGATGCTCACAACTGGTTATTCCCTGTTTCCTATGGTGTCATAGAAGCAGAGTCAACTGAGAGCTGGACTTGGTTTTTCCAACAACTGAAGAAACTCATAGGGCATCCAGATGGTTTAGTCATACATACTGATGCTTGCAAAGGATTGGAGACAGCTGTTGATGATGTATTTGCTGGAGTAGAGCACAGGGAGTGCATGAGACATTTGGCTCAGAACTTCAGCAAGAAATTCAAAGGCAAGTTCTATGGTGACAATTTGTGTCCATGCTCACTTACATACAACATAAAGAAGCACAACTACCATCTAAATCAGTTGCACAGCAAGCGCAAAGTTAAAGAATATTTAGAGGAGCACCACACAAAAATATGGGCTAGGGCACTCTTCAATGATACTTGCAAAGTGGACTATGTGAACAACAACCTAGCTGAAGCTTTCAACTCAAGGATCAAGAAATACAAGGGGCTTCACATAGTTAATTTGTGTGACAAGATCAGGCAGTATATTATGCAGAAATTTGATATCAGGAACAGGATTGCCATTGACCATTTTGATGGCCACTTGATTGTTCCATCTGTAATGAAGGCCTTAATGGGAAAAACAAAAGGTTTAGAGATGACTTTGATTAGGAGAAGCCCAAAAGAGGCTAAAGTTACAGCTACTGACAAACAAAAAAGAGAATGGAGGTACCCAGTTGACTTACAGAACTGGGCTTGTAGTTGCAGACAGTGGCAAATAACTGGTAAGCCATGCATCCATGCTCTCTTCTTTATCACTGCTCTAAGAGGTGAAGCTAGTGCAATAGATCAGTATGTGCACAACTTTTACTCTATTGAGAAATTCAGAGCTACATATGTTGATAACCTTCCAGCTTTGGAAGGAAAACAACAGTGGGAAATTGTGAATCCAGGATTTAATCTATGTGCTCCAGTTCAAAATGGAGCACCAGGAAGGCCTAGGAAAACTAGGATAAGGTCTAGCAGTGAAGGAAAGGGACTTGGTCCCAGGAAGTACAAGTGTGGCAGGTGTGGAAGACTTGGCCACCATGCAAACAAGTGCAAAAATTCAGTTGATGCAGCATTTGGTGAAGATGAACATTGGGGAGAAGAGAATGCAGAAGAGCCAGCAGTGAAAGAGCCAGCAGATCCACTAGAAGTAGATGATGGAACAGATGGAGAGGAAGTACATCCACCAGCAGATCCACCACAAGAGCCAACACCATCATCTACAAATGCTAGTGTAGTCAGGTACATCTATATATTTATTTGTTTATGTTTGTTATCATGCACAAAAGATGAAATGTAATATGTTTGAATATGTTTGCACTTGTGACAGCCCTAGGAAGAATTACAAGAGGGCATCAGCTAGAGGAGCTTCTCTAGTTAAGAAGCAGACAACAACACCTCAAGTTCCTGCTGTACTAGCCCCCAACCCAGCAAAGAACACCAGAAGCAGAAGTAGGCTAGCCCCAAATCCAGCTGAGAACACCAGGAGCAAGAAACTGAAGTTCTAGTTCTTGTTATGCCCCAATATCATTCTGTGTGTCCTGTTGAACTACTAGGTGATGAACTTGTTTGAAGTTGTTGGACTACTATGTGTTTGAACCTGATGAAGTACTGTGTGTTTTTAGTTGTTGAACTTGTCTGAAGTTGTTGAACTACTGTGTGTTTGAACCTGATGTCATGTTGAACTTGTTTGAAGTTGTGGAATTTGATGCTTGTTCCCTTAATGATATGTGATGCTTGTTTTAATTTGTGGTTGTTCATAATTTGGTCATCTCCCTATTCATGTGCCAACATTACCAAATTGTCGTCGTCGACGACAATTTGGTCATCTACCTAAGTCATGTAACAATATGAACCAAATTGTCGTCGTCGACGACAATTTGGTCATCTACCTAAGTCATGTAACAATATGAACCAAATTGTGGTCGTGACGACAATTTGGTCATGTAACAATATGAACCAAATTATCGTCGTCGGCGACAACTTGGTCATGTACCTAAGTCATCTAACAATATGAACCAAATAGCTTTCATCATCCAACAACAAACTGCATTACATTAAGTTTGGTACATTACTACAAGGGATCCCTTACAAAAAACATACTTGATTCACTCACTGCCTTGAAAATGCAACAAGTACAACACATAAAATAATTCCAGCAAACAACACTACCCAAACATTGAGCATCTCATCCCTCTCCTTTAGTTTCTTCTTCAAAGCACAGTTCTTCTTTGTCAGCTCAATATTTTCCCTCTACAATTTGTGAGACTTGATCCAACTGCGTTCAAGCTTTGCATGTAGATCTTCAAATGCAAGTGCCACACGCAGTGGAGGAGGAGGGTCAACCCAAACCACCCACTTGCACTCATCTGGTAACTTGTTACATCAGAAAAGAACAACACATTTAGAAATTTCACATTAGTAGCAACCAAATTAGAAACAAATTGACAATATTAGATGATTACATCAAGTGGGCATCCTAAAAAACACCGGCCAGTGCTAGCCCCTCCCTAAGCCACCCGGCAAGCAGGAACTAGCCCATGACCAGGGCATCGATGCTTGGACCTCGATTCCAAGCCAGAAAATGATTTGTCGGGGTGGTGGTACTCCGAGACAAACTCCACAATCCCAATCCCATCAATCTAAATCGAAAAAGAACAAAAAAACCAAATCAGAGAAACCCTAGAATGATATTGGGGTCAAATCCTACTGGAGTGCTTCACTTACCTCTGCATCTAAACCTGCCGCGGTCGATGAGCTCGAGGACCCGAAGCTCGTCGTCCGCATCTTCTCCTCCCTTCAGTCCTCTCCCACGCCTCTCAATCTGTTCTTCACCAGCGCCTTTGTCTGATTCCCCAAGTGAGCTCGAGGAGGACGAAGCGGTAAAGGGGTAATGGCAACAGGGGCAAAATTGTCAAAAACGGAGCGCCGTATACGGTCAAACGGCGCTGACCAAGCGGAACCGTGACGGAAGGGCAAAAATGAAAGAATCCCAAAGTGGCTTGGACAGAATAGGTGAGTTTCTAAAACTAGGGGTAAAACAGACGAGTGGGACACAACTAGGGGCACAAAATTAATTCTCCCATTACAAAAAGTTGTCAGCGGATTGGACTCGTGCAATATTATATTCTCTGCGGTTGTGTGTGCTACTTGTGTTGCAGATCCGGACACGTTCATTACGTCCGAAGACTATCTTGGAGTATTCGGAAAGGGGAACCCGCCTTGCAATGCCGAAGACAATCTCCGCGCCGGACACCTCGTCATTGAAGCCTGGTTCAGGGGCTACTGAGGGAGTCCTGGACTAAAGGGTCCTCGGTCGTTCGACCTATTAGACATGGGCCGGGTTGATGGTCTACGAAGATACAAAGACCGAAGACTCTACCCGTGTCCGTATGGGACTCTCCTTGGCGTGGAAGGCAAGCTTAGTCCAAATATGAAGATTCCTTTCTCTGTAACCGACCTTATGTAACCCTAGATCCCTCATGTGTCTATATAAACCGGAGGACTAGGTCCGTAGACATATCTCCTGATAATCATAGTCAGACAGGCTAGACTCTTAGGGTTTAGCCATTACAATCTCGTGGTAGATCAACTCTTGTAATACTCATATTCATCAAGATCAATCAAGCAGGAAGTAGGGTATTACCTCCATAGAGAGGGCCCACACCTGGGTAAACATTGTATCCCCTGTCTCCTGTTACCATGGACCTTAGATGCATAGTTCGGGACCCCCTACCCAAGATTTGCCGGTTTTGACACCGACAAAGACCTAGGGCACTTTGAGGAAGCCCATCATTGGAATATACAAGCCAAATTCTATAATGAAAATTCCCAGTAGTATATGAAAGTGACAACATAGGAGACTCTCTATCATGAAGATCATGGTGCTACTTTGAAGCACAAGTGTGGTAAAAGGATAGTAGCATTGCCCCTTCTCTCTTTTTCTCTCATTTTTATTTATTTTATTTTATTTGGGCCTTTCTCATTTTTTATTTTTTATGGCCTCTTTTTTTATTTTTCTATTTTCGTTCGGAGTCTCATCCCGATTTGTGGGGGAATCATAGTCTCCATCACCCTTTCCTCACTGGGACAATGCTATAATAATGATGATCATCACACTTTTATTACTTACAACTCAATACTTAGAACAAAATATGAATCTATATGAATGCCTCCAGCGGTGTACCGGGATGTGCAATGATTCAATGACATGTATGAAAAATTATGAACGGTGGCTTTGCCACAAATACTATGTCAACTACATGATCATGCAAGGCAATATGACAATGATGGTGCGTGTCATAATAAACAGAACGGTGGAAAGTTGTATGGCAATATATCTCGGAATGGCTATGGAAATGCCATAATAGGTAGGTATGGTGGCTGTTTTGAGGACGGTATATGGTGGGTGTATTGTACCAGTGAAAGTTGCGCGATACTAGAGGGGCTAGCAATGGTGGAAGGGTGAGAGTGCGCATAATCCATGGACTCAACATTAGTCATAAAGAACTCACATAATTATTTCAAAAATCTATTAGTTATTGAAACGAAGTACTACACGCATGCTCCTAGGGGGATAGATTGGTAGGAAAATACCATCGCTCGTCCTCGACCGCCACTCATAAGGAAGATAATCAATAAATAAATCATGCTCCGACTTCATCACATAACGGTTCACCATACGTGCATGCTACGGGAATCACAAACTTTAACACAAGTATCTCTAAAATTCATAACTACTCCACTAGCATGACTCTAATATCACCATCTTCATATCTCAAAACAATCATAAGGAATCAAACTTCTCATAGTATTCAATGCACTTCATATGAAAGTTTTTATTATATCCCTCTTGGATGCCTATCATATTAGGACTAAATTTATAACCAAAGCAAACTACCATGTTGTCTAAGACTCTCAAAATAATTTAAGTGAATCATGAGAGTTCAACAATTTCTTCAAAATAAAACTACCGCCGTGCTCTAAAAAGATATAAGTGACGCACTAGAGCAAATGACAAACTACTCCAAAAGATATAAGCAAAGCACAATGAGTATTTGAATAATTATGTAACTATGTGAAGACTCCTTCTCATAAATAAAATTTCAGATCTTAAGTACTTTATTCAAACAGCAAGCAAAACAAAATAAAATGACATTGCAAGGATAGCACATATCATGTGAAGAAGCAAAAACTTAGGATCAACCAAAACTGACTGATAGTTGTTGAAGAAGAAAGGTGGGATGCCTACCAGGGCATCCCCAAGCTTAGACACTTGAGACTTCTTGAAATATTAACTTGGGATGCCTTGGGCATCCCCAAGCTTGATCTTTTGTGTCTCCTTAATTCCTTTCATACCGCGGTTTCCCTAAATCTTAAAAACTTCATCGACACAAAACTCAACAAGAACCCGTGAGATAAGTTAGTATAAATCCATGCAAACCCGTATCATTCTATACTGTAGAAAATCACTAAAATTATAATTTGACATTGATACTAAATGCCTCTACATATTTAAGAATACTATCCTCAAATAGAATCATTAAACAAGCAACGATATGCAAACAATGCAAACATAACAGCAATCTGTCTAAACAGAACAGTCTATAAAGAATGCAAGAGGAATCATACTTCCCTAACTCCCAAAATTCTGAAAAATTACCACACTGTAGATAATTTGTTGTTACCGATGGTGTAAAAATTTCAAGATTTTATCATGTTCTGACTATTCACCAATATTCAAAACATAACATCAAATCTTCTGTTTTTAAAACAGCAACATATAGACTTGAAAAATAAGCATGGTAAAGGCTACACTTGACCTTTTTATTGAACTAAAAGATGCAAAACATTACTCTAAATAACAGCAAGCAAATCATAATAAAATAAAATTATGCTCCAAGCAAAATACATATCATGTGGTGAACAAAAATATAGCTCCAAGTAAACTTACCGATAGACGAAGACGAAAGAGGGGATGCCATCTGGGGCATCCCCAAGCTTAGGCTCTTGGTTGTCCTTGAATATTACCTTGGGGTGCCTTGGGAATCCCCAATCTTGGGCTCTTTCCACTCCTTATTCCATAGTCCATTGAATCTTGACCCAAAACTTGAAAACTTCACAACACAAAACTTAACAGAAAACTTGTAAGCTCTGTTAGTATAAGAAATAAAATCACCACTTAGGTACAGTCAAGACAAGATTCATAATTTTTCTCACATGATTCCTACTGTACCCTATCATTTCTACAATTTATATTAAGCGATATAAGCCATAGAAACTAGAAAAGAAGCAAACTATGCATCGAAAACAGAATCTGTCAAAAACAGGGCAGTCTGTAGTAATCTATAACTCCCGAATACTTCTGTAACTCCAAAAATTCAGAAAAATTAAGAAAACCTGAGAAATTTGTTTATTAATCTTCTACAAAAATAATTAGTATTTTATCGTGCCCCTGTTAAAAATGAGAATTGTTTTCCTGAGCGCAAAACTTTCTGTTTTTCAGCAAGATCAAATCAACTATCACCATAGATCACCCCAAAGGTCTTACTTGACACTTTATTGAAATAAAAGCTATAAAACATGATTACACAGTAGCATAATCATGTGAGCACACAAAACAGTAGGGGTAAATATTGGGTTGTCTCCCAACAAGTGCTTTTCTTTAATACTTTTTTAGCTAGGCATAATGATTTCAATGATGCTCACATAAAAGATCAGAATTGAAACATAACGGGAGTCTGATGAAGAATATGACTAACACATTTGAGGGAACAAGAATCAACTAGCATAGGAAGGCAAAACAAGCATAACTTCAAGATTTTCAACACATAGAGAGGAAACTTGATATTATTGCAACTCCTACAAGCATATATTCCTCCTTCATAATAATTTTCAGTAACAACATGAATGAATTAAACAATATAACCATCACATAAAGCATTCTTTTCATGATACATAAGCATAGAAATTTCACTACTCTCCACATCACAATTCTTCTCATTCGGAATAGTGGGAGCAAACTCAACAAAATAACTATCATGTGAGACATAATCTAATTGAAAATTAAAATCATGATGACAAGTTTCATGGTTATCATTATTCTTTATAGCTTACATGTCATCACAATAATCATCATAGATAGCAACTTTGTTTTCATAATCAATTGGAATCTCTTCCGAGATAGTGGATTCATCACTAAATAAAGTCATAACCTCTCCAAATCCACTTCCATCAATATAATCATCATAAATGGGAGGCATGCTATCATCATAATAAATATTCTCATCAAAGGGACTAAAAATACCATATTCATCAAACATAGCATCCCCAAGCTTGTGGCTTTGCATATCATTAGCATCATGGGTATTCAAAAAATTCATGCCAATAACATTACAATCATGCTCATCATTCAAAGATTTAGTGCCAAACATTTGAATGCATTCTTCTTCTAACACTTTGGCACAATTATCGGAATCATTATTTTCACGAAAGACATTAAAAAGACGAAGCATATGAGGCAACCTCAATTCCATTTTTTGTAGTTTTCTTTTATAGACTAACCTAGTGATAAAACAAGAAACTAAAAGATTCGATTGCAAGATCTAAAGATATACCTTCAAGAACTAACCTCCCCGGCAACAGCGCTAGAAAAGAGCTTGATGTCTACTACACAACCTTCTTCTTGTAGACGTTGTTGCGCCTGCAAGTGCAGAGGTTTGTAGGATAGTAGCAATTTTCCCTCAAGTGGATGACCTAAGGTTTGTCAATCCGTGGGAGGCATAGGATGAAGATGGTCTCTCTCAAACAACCCTACAAACAAATAACAAAGTACTCTTGTGTCCCCAACACACCCAATACAATGGTAAATTTTATAGGTGCACTAGTCCGGCGAAGAGATGGTGGTACAAGTGCAATAAGGATGGTAGATATAGGTTTTTATAATCTGAAATTATAAAAACAGCAAGGAAACTAATGATATAAGTGAGCGAAAATGGTATCGCAATGCGTTCAAACAAGGCCTAGGGTTCATACTTTCACTAGTGCAAGTTCTCTCAACAAGGATAACATAATTAGATCATATAACAATCCCTCAACATGCAACAAAGAGTCACTCCAAAGTCACTAATAGAGGAGAACAAACAAAGAGATTATTGTAGGGTACGAAACCACCTCAAAGTTATTCTTTTCGATCAATCGATTGGGCTATTCCTATAAGTGTCACAAACAGCCCTAGAGTTTGTAGTAAAATAACACCTTAAGACACAAATCAACCAAAACCCTAATGGCACCTAGATACTCCAATGTCACCACAAGTATCCGCGGGTATGATTATACGATATGCATCACACAATCTCAAATTCATCTATTCAACCACTACAAAGAACTTCAAAGAGTGCCCCAAAGTTTCTACCGGAGAGTCAAGACGAAGGTGTGCCAACCCCAATGCATAGATTCCCAAGGTCACGGAACCCGCAAGTTGATCACAAAAGCATACATCAAGTGAATCAATAGAATACCCCATTGTCACCATGGGTATCCCACGCAAGACATACATCAAGTGTTCTCAAATCCTTAAAGACTCAATCTGATAAGAGAACTTCAAAGGGAAAACTCAATACGTTACAAGATATAGAGGGGGAGAAACATCATAAGATCCAACTATAATAGCAAAGCTCGCGATACATCAAGATCGTGCCAAATCAAGAACACGAGAGAGAGATCAAACACATAGCTACTGGTACATACCCTCAGCCCTGAGGGTGAACTACTCCCTCCTCGTCATGGAGAGCACCGGGATGATGAAAATGGCCACCGGTGATCATTCCCCCACCCTCATGGGTCCCAATTGGTTTTTGGTGGCTACAGAGGCATGCAGCGGCGGAACTCCCGATCTAGATTATTTTCTGGAGGTTTGGGGACTTATAGGAGAGGTTGACGTTGAGAACAAGTTAGGGGGCCCCACGGGAAGTCCACGAGGCATAGGGTGCGCCCTCCACCCTCGTGGGGCCCACGGGACTCCCCTCCGATAACTTTTCGTTCCTGTATTTTTTATATTTTTAAGAAAGAAATCTTCGTTGATTTTCAGCGCATTCCGAGAACTTTTATTTTTGCACAAAAACAACACCATGGTAGTTCTGCTGAAAACAACGTCAGTCCGGGTTAGTTCTAACCAAATCATACCAAAATCACGTAAAAATATTATAAACATGGCATGAATACATCAAAAATTATAGATACGTTGGAGACATATCAATGCCCGTGACGACGGATCCACGGTGTCGTCTGATCCATGGGTTCGTCGCGACTAACGTCAAGTTCTTCGGGAACGGGTCAAAGAGGATGCTCGAACGACCATCGAGCGGCGGCAGGAAGCACGCCATCAATTTGATAGGCATGCAGGGCCCATCGCGTACAGGCCTGCGCTAGGGGATTCTGGTGACTTGCCTTATGAGGTAGGTTGTCTAGCATTTTCCCGTGAGTTGTGACAGTTCCGGTGGCCCACTACCCGCACGTTCAAACCAGAGGTCCCGGAGAAGTACGATGGCAAGACTCATCCATCCGAGTTCCTGAGCGTTTACACCATCGTGATGCAAGCTACCGGGGCTCAGGACGGCAAGGTGCATGCCAACTACTTCCCGTTGGTGCTCAAGCCCAACGTTAGGTCGTGGTTGATGCACCTGCCAGTAGATTCCATCTCCTCCTAGTAGGATATGTGCCACGAGATCATTGGCGCCTTCACTGGAGGCCACACGGCTCCTGGCCAGGCAAGCGATTTGCATCTCATCCCCCGGAAGGATGGCGAATGCTTGCGCAAATACATATAGAGATTCAGCCGTGTGAAGTACAACATCCCAGATGTTCGTCCTGCCACTGTCATCAGCGCGTTCCATTAGAACGTGCGCGACCGCAAGATGCGTGAAGAGCTGGCGATGAACAGGGTTAAAGATGTTGCCGTATGTTTTGGCCAACAGATGTGCTCGAGCTGAAGAAGGAAGGATGTACCCCGGCGAAGATGCCGGCGCGGGAAGTGACTCTGGAGACGAAGACGTCATCACCCCGGCAAAGAAGGGCCGACGGTGCAACGGGAAGCACAAGGTCAAGACCACGCTTGCTGCCGAGGAATCCAACAACCTCGCCGCCACCAAGAAGGCCAAAGTTGATGACCCCGGCAAGGAGGTTGCCGGGTGCACCGCCTGCCAAGCATTGGTGGTTGCCGACAAGCCGGAGGGCTCCGACGACCAATACTGCCAAATCCATCGCACCAAGGGCCATGACCTCTAGAAATGCCGGCAAGTCGACCAGCTTGTGGAGAGGCAGAAAGCCGAATATGAAAGGCGATACAAAGAGAAGGGTCAGGATGGTGCTGACGGGTCCGGCAAGAAACGCGGTGGCTGAGGGGGCGCCGCGGCAAGGAAAAGCAACAAAAGATGCCTGCTCGGGGCCGCGACAAGAAATAAGGAGATGATGACCGTGAAGAGGACGACGAGTCTAGCGAGCATGAGTTTCAAAAAGCCACCAAAGTCATGTGCACTAATGGTGGCAACTCGTTGCATTTTTCTCACCGCAAACTTAAACAATGGGCACATGAGATCAATGCGACAGAGCCATTGATCGATTCCCAGAAGCCACTGAAATGGTCCAACATGCCTATCATTTTTGACGTCGAGGATCACCCTGGTCGCACAACCGCGATCGGGTGCTTGCCGTTGTTGGTTTCATCAACAATTCGCAACCTCAAGGTGACCAAAATTTTAGTGGACGGTAGGGCTAGTCTGAACTTGATCTCGCCAAAGGTGATCAAGAGGTTGCAAATCCCTGATGGGGATCTCAAGGAGACGGGCACGTTTCAAGGGATCAATCCTGGGAGAAGCCAGCCCAAGGGTAAGATCACACTACTAGTCATGTTTGGTGGTGAGTTGAACTACAAAACAGAGAAAATCGTTTTTGATGTCGCCAAGATCCCGTTGCCGTATAATGGGATCCTTGGCTGTCTAGCACTAGCCAAGTTTATGGCGGCATCACACTATGTCTACAACACGCTGAAGATGCCCGGCCCGATGAGCATCATCACTGTCGGCTCCGACAAGAAAGATGCGCCCATCGGTGCCGACCAACTCTATTGGGAAGTAGTTGTGTGGCACCTGCCGCCAAGGCACTTGTGATACATCTCCAACGTATCTACTTTTCCTAACGCTTTTCCTCTTGTTCTGGACTCTAATTTGCATGATTTGAATGAAACTAACCCCACACTGACGTTGTTTTCAGCAGAACTACCATGGTGTCGTTTTTGTGCAGAAATAAAAGTTCTCGGAATGGAACGAAACTTTGCGAGGAATTTTTATACAATAAACAAGAATTTCTGGAGCCAAGACCTACCAAAGAGGGGCACCCGGGTGGGCACAACCCACCAGGGCACCCCCCCTCTACTGGCGCGCCAGGTGGGTTGTCCCCACCCGGTGGCCCCGCAGACCCTGAAACCGACGCTATAAAATCCTATTTTTCCAAAAAAAATCAGAGAGAAAGAATTATCGCGATCCACAAGACAGAGCCGCCGTCACCTCCTGTTCTTCATCGGGAGGCCAAATCTGGAGTTAGTTTGGGGCTTCGAAGAGGGGGATCTCGGTTCTTCATCATCACCAACCTTTCTCCATCGCCAATTCCATGATGCTCCCCACCGGGAGTGAGTAATTCCTTCGTAGGCTCGCTGGTCGGTCAGGAGTTGGATGAGATTCATCATGTAATCGAGTTAGTTCTGTTAGGGCTTGATCCCTAGTATCCACTATGTTCTAAGATTGATGTGGCTATGACTTTGCCATGCTTAATGCTTGTCACTTTAGGTCCGGGTGCCATGATTTCATATCTGAACCGTTTAAGTTATCATCACTATATCCATGTTCTAGATCCAATCTTGCAAGTTATAGTCACCTACTACGTGTTATGATCCGCAACCCCGGAGTGACAATAGTCGAGACCACTCCCGATGATGACCGTAGTTTGAGGAGTTCATGTATTCACTATGTGTTAATGCTTTTTTCCGGTTCTCTATTAAAAGGAGGCCTTAATATCCCTTAGTTTCCAATAGGACCCCGCTGCCACGGGAGGGTAGGACAAAAGATGTCATGCAAGTTCTTTCCATAAGCACGTACGACTATCTACGGAATACATGCCTACATTATATTGATGAACTGGAGCTAGTGTCGTATCGCCCTAGGTTATAATTGTCTCATGATGAATATCATCCAACAAGTCACCGATCCAATGCCTACGAATTTATCATATATTGTTCTTGCTAAGTTACTACTGCTATCATCACTGTTACACTTGCTACAAAATTACTGCTATCACTGTTACCGTTACCGTTGCTGCTGCTACTATTATCAAAACTATCATACTACTTTTCTACTGATCACTTTGTTACAGATAATTAGTATCTAGGTGTGGTTGAATTGACAACTCAGCTACTAATACCTTCAAATATTCTTTGGCTCCCCTTGTGTCGAATCTAAAATTTGGGTTGACTACTCTACCCTCGAAAACTGTTGCGATGCCCTATACTTGTGGGTTATCAAGACCTTTTTCTGGCGCCGTTGCTGGGGATCATATCTATATTTGTTGAGTCACTTGGGATTATTATCATATTATCACAATGAAGAATCTGAAGGATGCTAAGACTAAGATATTTCCCTCAAAGACGAGGGGAGGAAATGAAGTGCCATCCAGTTCTACTTTAGATTCACCTTATGTTATAAGTAAACATGCAACACCACCACATGCTATTAATTCTAATATGTCGCAAGTTATTGATGATGCTACTTCTGCTATGGATAATGCTTATGATGATGCTAGTACCTTTCTTGATAATGATGATGTGCCACTTGGTGAATTTCTTGATAAACAAATTGCTAGAGTAATACAACAAGATGTTGTTGAATCTGATGATTAGCTTGAAACTGAAACTCCTGAAACACCTGCTAGAACTAGCCTTCCTAGATATGAATTGCCTAAGGTATCGGAATGTTATGTTATGAATGAGGAGACAACTAGAGATATTCTTGCTTGCAGAGATAGAGATGATCTAGAGAAACTATTATGCAAGTATAAAGAAAAATCTCTGAATGCTAGAATGAAATGTGATCCTAAGTTTGCTACTTCACCTATCTTTATTGATGACAAGGATTATGAATTCTCTATCGACACAGAGTTAATTACTTCGGTTGAATCTGATCCTTTCCGTGGTTATGGAACTGAAACTATTGTGGCACATCTTACTAAGTTGAATGACATAGCCACCATTTTTACTCATGATGAGAAAACTTGCTATTACTTTATTCTCAAATTATTTCCTTTCTCGTTAAAGTGTGTTGATAAAGCTTGGTACAATACTCTTGCTCCTGGTTGTGTGTGTAGTTCCCAGGATATGATTTATTACTTCACAGAAAAATATTTCCCTGCTCATAAGAAACAAGTTGCCTTACAGGAAATATTTAACTTTGTTCAAATTAAAGAAGAGAGTCTCCCACAAGCTTGGGGGAGGCTTTGCAAATTACTTAATGCTTTGCCTGATCATCCCCTTAAGAAAAATTAAATACTTGATATCTTCTGTAATGGACTAACCGATGTTTCTAGGGACTTCCTAGATCAGGGAACAAACTGTTTGACTAGCTGAAGAATTATTGAATAACATATTGAAAAATTATGATGAGTGGACTCTTCCTGAACCACCGCCTAAACCCACTCCGAAGAAGAGGGGTATATTAAATCTATGAAGGAAAAGGTATTAAAGCTGAGGATGTTAAAAATTTACCTCCTATTGAAGAAATACATGGGATTAATACACCACCACTTCCTAAGGTGGTAGAGGTAAATTCTCTAATGAAGTTCCGTGAAAATGGCAATCCTCACAATATGCATCCTAGTCAATGCCTTTATGAGTTTGAAAACTACATTAGAAAACAATATCACTTCAATACAAATGTTATGAAACAATTGAAATACAATTCTGATATGATTGCTTGCTTGACTGACTTATTATTTAGAATATCAAAATGATGTTAGAGGTGTTGGAAAGCATGCTTCTATGGTTCAAACTCAGTTAGAACAAGTTGCTAAATCTCAAAGAGAGTTGCTTGATGAGATGAATAATAATATGCATGATTTTGCTGTTAGAGTTGCAACTAGAGGAGGTAAAATGACTCAGGAACCTAAAAAGAATTGAACAAGATTCACAAAGAGTTAACACTGATGCACCTAGTCCTTCTAGAAAGAAAAAGAAAAAGAAAAATGATAGGACTTTGCATGCTTCTAGTGAACCTGAAATAGAAAAACCTCCTAATAATGATAATGAAAATCCTATCTCTGATGCTGAAACTCAGTCTGATAATGAACACTCACCTAGTGATAATGAAAAAGATAATTATGAGGTTCATGAAGATTCTCAACCTAATAACAAAGAACCAGACAATGATGTTGAGATAGAACCACCTGTTGATCTTGATAACCCACAACCTAAGAATAAGAGATATGATAAAAGAGACTTCATTTCTAGAAAACACGGTAAAGAAAGAGAACTATGGGTTCAAAAATCTATGCCTTTTCCACATAAGTCAACTAAAAAGAATGATGATGAAGAATTTGAACGCTTTGCTGAAATGCTGAGGCCAGTCTTTTTGCGTACTCGCTTGACTGATATCTTGAAAATTCCTTCTTATGCGAAGTATATGAAAGACATCATCGCTAATAAAAGAAAAATACCGGAAGCTGAAATCTCCACTATGCTTGCTAATTATACTTTTAAAGATGGAGTACCTAAAAAACTTGGAGATTCGGGAATACCAACTATACCTTGCTCTTTCAAAAAGAATTATGTGAAAACTGCTTTGTGTGATTTAGGAGCTGGTGTTAGTGTTATGTCTTTCTCTTTATATAAAAGACTTGGTTTGAATAAACTCACACTACTGAAATATCTTTGCAAATGGCTGACAAATCAACTGCCATACCTATCACTATCTGTGAGGATGTGCCCGTTGTTGTTGCTAATGTTACTATTTTGACTGACTTTGTTATACTTGAGATGCCCGAGGACGACAACATGTCGATTATCCTTGGTAGAACCTTCTTGAATACTACAAGGGCTATTATTGATTGCAATAAAAGCAAGGTCACTTTTCATATCAATGATAATGAGCATACGGTGCACTTTCCAAATAAACAATTCCAAGTGAATGGTATTAATGTTATTAAAAAATATTTGACAATCACTATTGGAAGTTTTAAAATACATCTACCTACTGTTAAAGAGAAATATGAAATGCTTATTGTTGGGGACATTCATATTCCCATTGACGTAACTTAGTGATTTACGAAAGTTCTTCGGTTTCATGCTAATCGAAAGTGGTTGTTCATAAGACTTGATCAACCTTATTAATGGATCATTTTTGAGCGGTATGAAATTGATGAATTTAGTAAGCACTACCTTCTGTCCCTACTTTTTGTTTCTGTTTTTATTAGTTAAATAAAATAAAATGCCATGTTTTGTCTGTTTTCTGATTTTCCCATGCAATAAAAATTGACCCAAAAATAAAAGTTCTCAGAATGCCCTAAAAATTTAATACGATTTTTAGTTGAATATTTCTAAATTCTTGGTGCAAATAATATCAGAGGGAGGTGCACCAGGTGGGCACAACCCCCCTAGGAGCGCCCTAGTGGGTTGTGGTCCCATGTGGGCCCCCTCACTTATCTCTTCATACCACATCATCACTTAGCCCCAGAAAAAAAAATCTCCATTGCTCTCTCTCTCGTGTTCTTGCTCTCAAACCCGCGGATTTTGATCTCTTTGCTCGAAAGTCCATTTCCAAAACTGTTTTAGGGGATTGTTGCTTGGTATGTGACTCCACCATTTGTCAAATTAGTTTTTGTTTTAGTGGTTTATATTTTGAATAATTAGCTACTCTTAGTGCTGCTGTAGATGAGCTTGAATGTTGAATTCTTAGTGTCCTAAGTAGTTTGAATGTTTGCTATAGCCTCTATGTATCCCTATGAGTAGTTGCTATCAATCTTATAAAGTTTTGTTGATAAATTTTTATCACTCAAAAAATTTCAGAAAATTGTACGTGAACATGATGAACCTTTTTGGAAGGAGTTATTCGAGGAGGCGATCCTCAGGGGCATCTTCTAGTGACAGCTCCGCTCGTCGGTCATATGTTGAACCAAGTGAAAGTTCCACATGAGATGCCGCCACCAAAACATGCTTATGGCCTTGCGATGAGTATATGATGCGTGTGGGCATTAAGGAGGAATTTGAGCAATATGTTCACAATGCCGGTCTCAGTCCCTACATTTTAGATAAGTGCGAACAACGTCATATTCTTACTGAATCGTTTGTCAAAGGATTTAAATTCCATCCCCGTGAGTCTAGGGTGTCATTTATGCTTTATGATAATCCATTTACCATCTCACTAGAAAATTTTGCTTACCACTGCAAACTTCCATTCTGGGGTTCGCTTGACGAACCGCCAAGGGATGAATACCAATCTTTCATGACTAGCCTTTCTACGGTGAGACGAGGGGAGTGATGCAAGGCAGAATAAAGATCATTCATTTCCCGCAATTCAGTACTTTGCATTATTTAACGAGAAATGTATAGTAGGCAAGCAAGACTATAGTACACTTTGTGCTCCAGACTTGAGCCTCATACACATCGCTCTCACCAGTGAAAGGAATTATAACCTTGGAGCGATTGTTGCCCGCAGACTTCAGCATAACGCTAACTGTGGCTGGTTCTATGGTGGAATTTATGCCACATGTTTAGCACGAGGGGTAGGTGTTGCACCTTTGCCCATTGACCCTATCCTACCCACGCAGTATTTGGACTTCGACACTGACGCTTTCCTGGACTAGGAGGTACTCATCACATCGTCTCCCGATCAGTTGGATTGGGCCGAGGACCCCCATGGCCGCATACTCATGGGCCAGTTCGGACAGCTGCCGCATACAAGGAAGATTCCACAAGACTTGGCGATCAAGACAAGGACTCCACCCCACCGGCGTATTCGGCTAGGACTCTTGTTATCCTAGGCCTCTGGTGCATTATATAAACCGAGGCCAGGCTAGTCGATAGACATACACATCAACAATCATACCATAGGCTAGCTTCTAGGGTTTAGCCTCCTTGATCTCGTGGTAGATCTACTCTTGTACTACCCATATCATCAATATTAATCAAGCAGGACGTAGGGTTTTACCTCCATCAAGAGGGCCTGAACCTGGGTAAACATCGTGTCCCATGCCTCCTGTTACCATCGATCCTAGACGCACAGTTCGGGACCCCCTACCCGAGATCCGCCAGTTTTGACACCGACAGACACCTTAAAACATCATAAGATCCTTAAACGAAAAGTTGATAACTTCACTTACAATCTATTGTTTAACCAAAAATCTATTGTGCACACATATTTGCATGTGCCTGCTCTTTTTAACTATCACAACAAAGGAAGATATTTTGTTCTTGAGAGCGATGCTCGAGCTCACAACGCAGCAGTCGAGGCAGCACGGCAGGCTGAGGCATCCGCACTGAGAGCCTCTGGGGGCTACCACACCAACTACTACCATCCACGCTTCTGATCGATTACCACGTTAGGCCAAAAGCCTAAGCTTGGGGAGTACATGTTCTCACCGACATTAAATTCATGTTCACTTATTCTACTTGTCGGTGTTCACACTTTTTCATTTTATCATCCATGCTTAGATTTCTTTTATTTTTTTCTTGCTTTCTTCTTGTGTGTTTGAAAAACCTTAGAAAAACCAAAAAAATTAGTTGTAGTTAGTTTACTTTCTATGCATGCTTAGATGTAATATTAAAAAGAAAATCCAATAATATTTCCTTGTTCTTCTTTTGCTTGTTGGGAGTTTTCCCGTGTAAATAGTTTTTCTCGTTTTTGCTTTTATTTGCTTGTTCGAAAACACCAAAAACTCCAAAAATATTTCAGTGTGTTTCTCTGAATTTCTTTTCTTTTTATTCGAGTTGTATCAAGGAGAACACCGTGATGCAAATGTTGAGTGGATCTCGTATGAAAAATTGTGATCTAATAAAGAGCACATTTTACCTTGTCTTCTCCTGTTAAATAAAATGTTTTGCAGATTCTAGCTTAGTCCATGGCACTCTTGCACTATTATTATTTTCATATCATTCAGTCGTGCAAGTGAAAGGCAATAATGATGATATTCGATGAACTGGCCATGGTAGAGAGAAACTGGTATGAACCCGACTTGTTCTATTAGTGTAAATATGTTTAACCTAGTATCAATGCTTCAGACCATTAGGATTGAACATGTTTGTAATGACAATTAGAGATTATAGTTTCTCATGCCATGCATAAGTAGCTGGGAGTGGATAATGATTTATCTTGGATATCAACATTGCGTTAAAATGATTGTGATGTAGTATGATGATATGGTATCCTCCTCTGAATGTTCGAGTGGCTTGACTTGGCACATGTTCATGCATGTAGTTGAATCAAAACCAACATAGCCTCTATGATATTTATGTTCATGGTGTTCATATCCTACTCATGCTAGTGTCCAATGTTACTTATACATAATGCATGTTCATGATCATCGTTGCTCTCTAGCTGGCCGCTTCTCAATCTAATTGCTAGCCTTCACCTGTACTAAGTGGGAATTCTGCTTGTACATCAAAAACCTTGAACCCAAAGTTATTCTAGATAGGTCCACCATACCTACCTATATGCGGTATTACCCTGTCGTCCTAAGTAAATTTGCATGTGCCACCTCTAAAAACTTCTAAATAAATATCCTTTTTGTGTGTCTGGATCGTTCATGGAACGATAGGAGGTGGTCGGTATCTTCCATGCTAATCGGGTTATTCTCAGGTCGAGTGTTTATTCACTCGCCATCGCACGGGAAAAGGGCAGAAATAGGGATACCCGGTCCCAAACTACAAACACAAAAAGAGTCAATCTCTCAAATAATCAAACAAAAACTGCCAATGGAGTCAAAACCTTTACTTTTTTTCCTTGGCAACCGCCACTAGCGTGCTTAGCATGGAAGATATTAATAACTGATAGTCGTGAAATAAATGAGAAGGGTGCATGTCTCAAAATATCATTTACCTCTACTTTAAAACTTGAGCTCTCACACATCTACAAATCTCTGATTCCCTCTGTGAAGCGACTATCTATTTACTTTTACGTTGTGTCATCACCTTCTAAAACAAGTGCCAAAACCCGAGAGCATAGCTGTCATGACTTATGCATTGTGTGTAGCTAATGTTGGGTGCATCATGACTAGATCTTTTCTACCATGAATTACAATGTTTAGTCGCTGCTTGGACTTTGGAGTTGCTGTGCATTTATGTTTTGCGGTCTCAGAAAGGGCTAGCGAGATACCACTATTGTCATATTATATCACGGTTGTTTTGACAACGTGTTGCTGTTTGAGATACCTTATTATTGCTCGCTAGCTGATTATGTCATTGATATGAGTTATTGTCGCATGGTTAGTTATAATGTTGGCTGAAAACCTGGGTGCTGTTTAAGCTTATTTATGCAAACAAGAGCAAAAGAGTTTGTAAAAGTTTTTCTTTTTCACTTTCAGTTTATCAACTGAATTGCTTGAGGACAAGCAAAGGTTTAAGCTTGGCGGAGTTGATACGTCTCCAATGTATCTAATTTTCCTAACGCTTTTCCTCTTGTTTTGGACTCTAATTTGCATGATTTGAATGAAACTAACCCTGGACTGATGATGTTTTCAGCAGAACTACCATGGTGTTGTTTTTGTGCTGAAATAAAAGTTCTCGGAATGGAACAAAACTTTGCGAGGAATTTTTATACAATAAACAAGAATTTCTGGAGCCAAGACCTACCGGAGAGGGGCCCCTGGGTGGCCACAACCCACCAGGGCGCGCCCCCTCTCCTAGCATGCCCATTTGGGTTGTCCCCACCTGGTGGCCCTGCAGACCCTGAAATCGACGCTATAGAATCCTATTTTTCTAGGAAAAATTTAGGGAGAAAGAATTATCGTGATCCACGACACAGAACCGTCGTCACCTCCTGTTCTTCACCGGGAGGTCAGATTTGGAGTCCATTTGGGGCTCCAGAGAGGGGGATCTCCGTTCTTCATCATCACCAACCCTTCTCCATCGCCAATTCCATGATGCTCCCCACCAGGAGTGAGTGATGTCTACTACACAACCTTCTTCTTGTATATGTTGTTAGGCCTCCAAGTGCAGAGGTTTGTAGGATAGTAGCAAATTTCCCTCAAGTGGATTACCTAAGGTTTATCAATCCATGGGAGGGGTAGGATGAAGATGGTTTCTCTCAAACAACCCTGCAACCAAATAGCAAAGAGTCTCTTGTGTCCCCAACACACCCGATACAATGGTAAATTGTATAGGTGCACTAGTTCGGCGAAGAGATGGTGATACAAGTGCAATATGAATGGTAGATATAGGTTTTTGTAATCTGAAAATATAAAAACAGCAAGGTAACTAATGATAAAAGTGAGCACAAATGGTATCGCAATGCTAGGAAACAAGGCCTAGGGTTCGTACATTCACTAGTGCAAGTTCTCTAATCAATAATAACATAATTGGATCATATAACAATCCCTCAACATGCAACAAAGAGTCACTCCAAAGTCACTAATAGCGGAGAACAAATGAAGAGATTATTGTAGGGTACGAAACCACCTCAAAGTTATCCTTTTTGATCAACCTATTCAAGAGTCCATAGTAGAATAACACGAAGCTATTCTTTCCATTCGATCTATCCTAGAGTTCGTACTAGAATAACACCTTAAGACACAAATCAACCAAAACCCTAATGTCACCTAGATACTCCAATGTCACCTCAAGTATCCGTGGGTATGATTATACGATATGCATCACACAATCCCAGATTCATCTATTCAACCAACACAAATAACTTCAAAGAGTGCTCCAAAGTTTCTACCGGAGAGTCAAGACGAAAACGTGTGCCTACCCCTATGCATAAGTTCACATGGTCACAAAACCCGCAAAATGATCACCAAAACATACATAAAATAGATCACGTGAATATCCCATTATTACCACAGATAAGCACATCAATACACACATCAAGTGTTCTCAAATCCTTAAAGACTCAATCCGATAAGATAACTTCAAAGGGAAAACTCAATCCATTACAAGAGAGTAGAGGGGGAGAAACATCATAAGATCCAACTATAATAGCAAAGCTCACGATACATCAAGATCGTGCCGAATCAAAAACACGAGAGAGAGACAGAGATCAAACACAAAGCTACTAGTACATACCCTCAGCCCCGAGGGTGAGCTACTCCCTCCTTGTCATGGAGAACTCCGGGATGATGAAGATGGCCACCGGTGAGGGATTCCCCCTCCGACATGGTGCTGGAACAGGGTCCCGATTGTTTTTTTGTAGCTACAGAGGCTTGCGGTGGCAGAACTCCCAATCTAGGTTATTTTCTTGAGGTTTGGATATTTTCTTGCGGTCTCATGTCAGGCGGGTCTCCGAGTCATCCACGAGATAGGGGGACATGCCAAGGGGGGTAGGGCCCGCCCCCACCCTCGTGGACGGCTCGGGACTCTTCTGGCCCAACTCTTTTACTTCGGGGGCTTCTTTTGGTCGATAAAAAATCATCAAAAATTGGCACGTTAATTGGACTCCGTTTGGTATTCATTTTCTGTAAAACTCAATAACAAGGAAAAAACAGAAACTATCACTGGGATTTAGGTTAATAGGTTAGTCTCAAAAATCATATAAAATAGGATATAAATGCATATGAAACATCCAAGATTGATAATAGCATGTAACAATCAAAAAATTATAGATACGTTGGAGACATATCAAGCATCCCCAAGCTTAATTCCTGCTCGTCCTCGAGTAGGTAAATGATAAAAATAGAATTTTTGATGTGGAATACTACCTAAAATAATTATCAATGTAATTTTCTTTATTGTGGCATGAATGTTCAGATCCGAAAGATTCAAGACAAAAGTTTAATATTGACATAAAGATAATAATACTTCAAGCATACTAACAAAGTAATCATGTCTTCTCAAAATAACATGACCAAAGAAAGTTCATCCCTACAAAATCATGTAGTTTGTCTATGCTCCATCTTCGTCACAAAGAGTATTAAAATCATGCACAACCCGATAACAAGCCAAGCAATTGTTTCATACTTTAGTATTCTCAAACTTTTCAACTTTCATGCAACACATGAGCGTGGGCCATGGACATAGCACTATAGGTGGAATAGAGTGGTGGTTGTGGAGAAGACAAAAAGGAGGAAGATGGTCTCACATCAACTAGGCATATTAATGGGTTATGGAGATGCCCATCAATAGATATCAATGTGAGTGAGTAGGGATTGCCATGCAACGGATGCACTAGAGCTATAAATGTATGAAAGCTCAACGAAAGGAACTAAGTAGGTGTGCATCCAACTTGCTTGCTCACAAAGACCTAGGGCATTTTGAGGAAGCCCATTATTGGAATATACAAGCCAAGTTCTATAACGAAAATTCCTACTAGTATATGAAAGTGACAAAACAAGTGACTCTCTATCCTGAAGATCATGGAGCTACTTTGAAGCACAAGTGTGGAAAAAGGATAGTAGCATTGCCCCGTCTCTATTTTTGTCTCATTTTTTGTGTTTTTTTGTTTGTTTGGCCTTCTCTTTTTTTGCCTTACTTTTTTTTCTTTATTTCCTCACATGGGACAATGCTCTAATAATGAAGATCATCACACTTTTATTTACTTACAACTCGATACTTACAACAAAATATGACTCTACATGAATGCCTCCGGCGGTGTACCAGGATGTGCAATGAATCAAGAGTGACATGTATGAAAATATTATGAATGGTGGCTTTGCCACAAATACGATGTCAACTACATGATCATGCAAAGCAATATGACAATGATGGAGCGTGTCATAATAAATGGAACGATGGAAAGTTGCATGGCAATATATCTCGGAGTGGCTATGGAAATGCAATAATAGGTAGGTATGGTAGCTGTTTTGAGGAAGGTAAATGGTGGGTTTATGGTACCGGTGAAAGTTGCGCGGTACTAGAGAGGCTAGCAATGGTGGAAAGGTGAGAGTGTGTATAATCCATGGACTTAACATTAGTCATAAAGAACTCACATACTTATTGCAAAAATCTACATGTCATCAAAACCAAGCACTACGCGCATGCTCCTAGGCGGATAGATTGGTAGGAAAAGACCATCGCTCATCCCCGACCGCCACTCATAAGGAAAACAATCAAAGAAACCCTCATGCTTCAAATTTGTTACACAATGGTTACCATACGTGCATGCTACGGGACTTGCAAACCTCAACACAAGTATTTCTCAAATTCACAACTACTCAACTAGCATGACTCTAATATCACCATCCTCATGTCTCAAAACAATCATCAAGTATCAAGCTTCTCATAGTATTCAACGCACTTTATATGAAAGTTTTTATTATACCCATCTTGGATGCCCATCATATTAGGACTAAATTTATAACCAAAGCAAATTACCATGCTATTCTAAAGACTCTCAAAATAATATAAGTGAAGCATGAGAGTTCAACAATTTCTTCAAAATAAAACTACCGCCATGCTCTAAGAAGATATAAGTCAAGCACTAGAGCAAACTACAAACTACTCCAAAAGATATAAGCGAAGCACAATGAGTAGTTGAATAATTATGTAACTATGTGAAGACTCCTTCTCATAAATAAAATTTCAGATCTTAAGTACTTTATTCAAACAGCAATCGAATCCTAATAAAATAAATTGACGCTCCAAGTGTCGGAGTAATGGGCCACGGGTAGGCCGACCTGAGCCCCAGAACCTTTCAAGACATCGGGGCAGGCTGCGCCCCTCAAGACCCCAGGACGAAGAGCCGCCTTCAAGAAGTTAAACGGCAAGATGGCTGGCTGACCACTCACGGCCGAGTCCCGGGGACAACTTCAGGGAAAGCCGACTCCTGACTGGCGACTTCCAGAGAAAGCCGGCTCTGGGGAGTCGGCCTATGACTCCAACACCCCCCACGACCTCATCAAGTGGGACGGGGCAGGGGAGTGGCAACAATGAAGCCCGCTCCTGCCCCTTACCAAGGGCAAGCATGGCCACAACACGCCGTACCCCGGAAGATCTCCGTGCGGCGTGGCACTGTTGCCATACCGGCCCTGACATCAGCACCGCAGGACCGAATCCTGCAGCCACGACGGCTTGTCTGTACGGCCCAGAGGCAGCGGGCCCCACCAGTCAGTGAGACCCCTGGAGACGGCAAGGAGACCACCAGTCAGGACCGTCGGGAGTCGGCCTCTGGGAGTCGGCCGAGGCCTCCCCCGGGGCCCACGTGCCATTAATCAAGATGTGATGGAGAGTGGCAATAGTGATCGCCCACCAGGCGGCGGGGCTGTTGCCACGACCTGATGATCAAGCCCGCGTCATCCGAAGCACGGCTACACTAATCAGCAGCTGGCAAGACCTGCCCGCGGCGGACGCGGCCTGTCGGCTCCGTACCAGGACAGTCGGCGGGCCCCAGCGGTCGGCAGGGAAGACGGAGGCCAGAGGCGCTGACGGCTGGGCCCGCGTCCAGCCGAATTACCATTGTACCCCTGGGGGGTAGGCCTATATAAACCCCCCAGGGCACCCATGCAAAGGGTTGGAACCCATTAGTTCTAGACCAGATCATATAGAAGGGAGAGAGCTAGCCTCGCCCTCTCCTAGCTCCAGGAAACAGCTCAAGGAGCAACCGTGTAGACACTTTGCCATAGTGACCATGCGGAGACCCCGCAGAGCAGCAGTAGGGGTATTATCTCCCCGGAGAGCCCTGAAGCTGGGTAAGATTCGCCGGCGTGCATGTCTTCGCCTCATCCCGTTTCCATGCACCGACGACGTTCTACTCGCCCCCACCATGATAAGCCATCCTTTGGCATAATGTCGCACCCAACCCCCGACATTTGGCGCCCACCGTGGGGCCTGGTGCACCACCGTCCGGAGACCTGTTCTGGACAGGAACCATTTTCCTCCCTGGCGAGCACAGCCAGCCAGGCACGCTGGACGGAGTTTGCGTCGATGCGATGCGCGGCGTTGAGATCGCCTGCGCAGCCAGCTGCCTGGCCGAACTTGTCGCCGAGGTTCGCCTCTCCGACGAGCCTGCATCCAACGCAGGCACGGGCGGCTCTGAGAACCTCCTCGCGAGCCTCCTCGATCAACTCCATGTTTCCGGTGAGCCTGCCGTAGACTTGGAGTCTATGGGCTCCATCGACCCAATGCTGGTCGACTCCGACACCGCGTCGCTCGACGCGTTCCCCACTAATGTGGTGGTCTATGACGAACCTCTCCCTCGCACGGAGAGCGACGGAAGCACCGTCACCGAGGTGCTCGTCATCAGTCACGACGAGCTCCCCGGTGGAGGAGCACACGACTCACTCGGTGCGGCGCTACAAGACCTAACTACGCCCATTCCGGAAGACGCTGACGTAGAGACGTTGGAGGCACGCCGCCTTCAGCTCGTTGAAGGCGCGAAGAAGCTAGCCAGCATGAGACGCTTGTCAGAAGCCTACCGGCGGGAGATGGATCGCGCCGTTGGCGGCTCGCCGGCCCCGGCGGGGCCCAGCCGCCTTGGCATGGTCTAGCAGCGTGGCGTAGCCATCGCCAACCTGTTTGGGGCAAGCCGCCCTGTGTACGCTACACTAGCGGAGAACATCCGAGCCGCCCAGGCAGCGGCGGACGAGCTGGACAATTTCGAGGGTGAAGAACGCTGCCTGATGATGGAACAAGTCCAGCGGCTCCTCGACGCGGCTGCCGTGCAGAATGAGGCATGCTGCCGCACGGAGGCGCCGCGGCGGCAAAACGACGACCTTCGCCGAGATCAAGGCGCGACGTCTCGGATGCCAACTGGTGGCGCCCGAGGAAGAAGAGACAAGGATCCGGCCGTCAGCCACAGTCAGACTCGCATTACCATAGAGCGCGACCGAGGCGGCCGCCCGAGAGCAGTGGAATGACAGGACGACTGTCCGCCTCCCCCTCCTCGCAAGGAGAGGCGAGTCTCCCCACCGCCTGTTGACCATCCGACTGTCGGCGACCGCCTTGGTCGCCGAGAGGGAGTTGGAGAGAATGACGCCCGCCACCAGATCGACCGGCTTCACCGATCCCTGGCGCTGGAAGAAGAAGACGAGTTGGGTCTGCCTTGTTTCGGGCCCCGCATTCGAGACGAGCCCTTCCCCAGAGGATTCATGCTCCCAAGAGACACGCCCAAGTATACCGGCTCCGTGAAGCCGGAAGACTGGCTAGTCGACTACTCCACGGCTGTCAGCATAGCAAACGGCAACAAGCGTGTCGCCGTAAAGTACGTTCCGCTCATGCTCTAGGGCATGGCTCGGACATGGCTGAACAGCCTGAAGCCCCGCAGCATCAACAGCTGGGTCGACTTCACCGAAGCGTTCGTCCGCAACTTCACCAGCACGTACAAGCGTCCTCCCAAGCCTCGTCAGCTCTCCTTGTGCGTGCACGGCCCCGACGAGTCGACTCGCGATTACCTCACGCGTTGGGCCGAGCTTCGGAACTCCTGCGAGGGCGTGCATGAGGTGCAGGCCATCGAGTACTTCACAGCCGGGTGCAGAGAAGGCACCCTCCTCAAGCACAAGCTCCTCTGCGATGAGCCCGAAACCCTCGACGAGCTGCTGATCATAGCGGACAAGTAAGCCACGACCGACTCCTCCATGAAGGCGGAGATTCAAATCAGCACAACTGGCAAAGTGGCCCCTCAAGCTTTAAGAACTCCGGCGGGAGATGCCAACCGGCAACAATAGTAGGGCGACCACAAGCGCAAGGCCCCGCAGCCAGCTTCCAGCAGCCGCCAGGTCACGACCGTTGAAGCCCAGCAGCCAGATGAGCAGCCTCCGCCCAAGCGACAGAAAGGCGGCAAGCCAAACTGGTTGCCGGCCTTCTCCTACGAACAGACCCTGGATGGACCTTGCAAGTTCCATAGCGGTGCAAAGCCGTTGAATTACACCACCCGGAAGTGCCACTAGCTCACCAGGATCACCAAGGGAGCGGCCTCCTGCCACCCCCGCCTGCTGGGCAGCCGCCTCTGCCTCCGCCCTAGCAGCCGACTGTCAGGCCAGTCGGCACAGTACAAGATGAATACCCTAAAGAACATGGAGCCTACATGGTGTTTACTAGTATGGCTGATGATCGACGCAGCAGGCGGCTGCAGCGACAAGAAGTGAATGCAGTAGCATCAGAGACACCAGAGTTCATGCACTGGTCCGAAAAAGCCATCAGCTGGAGCAGGGCTGAACACCCAGAGGTGATGCCAAGTCCGGGCTCCTATGCCTTGGTCTTGGACGCCATCTTTGCTACGGATAGACGAGCTGCGCGTTTCTCGCGAGTTCTGATAGACGGAGGCAGCAACATGAATATCCTGTATAAGGACACCATGGAGAAGTTAGGAATCAAGCAAAGACAGCTTCAGAACAGCCGGACTGTGTTCCACGGCATTGTTCCTGGGCTTTCCTGCTCACCAATCGGCAAGATCCTGATGGACGTTCTCTTTGGAGACAAAGATCACTTCCGCCGAGAGTCTGTTTGGTTTGAGGTGGTGGACCTCGAGAGCCCATACCATGCGCTACTCGGCCAACCCGCCTTGGCCAAGTTCATGGCGGTCCCCCACTACGCCTACCTCAAGATGAAGATGCCCAGTTCCAGGGGAATTCTGACTGTGGCCGGCGACTACCGGAAGTCGTCTACCTGCGCGGCTAAGAGCAGTCGGCTGGCCGAGTCCCTGGTAATTGTGTCCGAGAAGCGACTCCTTGAGCGAGTTGTGGCGATGGCCGGGAAGCAGCTAGAGGTATCACCCAACCCGAAGGAGTCGGAGGCTGAAGGTTCGTTCAAACCGGCCAAAGAGACAAAGAAGATACCCTTGGATCCGGAGCACCCAGAGAGGTACGCTGTCGTAGGTGCAAACCTCGACAGCAAATAGGAAGGCGAGCTCGTCGATTTCCTCCATGAGAATCGGGACATCTTCGCATGATCCCCCAAAGACATGCCAGGTGTACCAACGGAATTCGCCGAGCAAAAGTTACATGTCCGCTCTGACGCAAAGCCGGTCAGGCGGCCCCTGTGCCGCCTATCAGAAGAGAAGAGAAGAGTTGTCGGAGAAGAGATAGCCCGACTCATCGCAGCCGGCTTCATTATGGAAGTGTTCTTTCCAGAATGGCTAGCAAATCCAGTCCTGGTACTGAAGAAGAACAAGCAGTGGCGAATGTGCATTGACTAAACGAGCCTCAACAAGGCCTGCCCCAAGGACCCATTTGCTTTACCAAGAATCGACCAGGTGATAGACTCCACAGCCGGATGCGAGCTGTTGAGTTTTTTGGATGCATACTCAGGATATCACTAGATCAAGCTGAACCCGGCTGACAGACTGAAGACCGCCTTCATCACGCCGTTTAGAGCCTTCTGCTACCTCACCGTGACGTTCGGCTTAAGGAATGTCGGCGCCACCTTTCAGCGTTGCATGCAGAAGTGCCTCCTCAAGCAGCTCGGCAGGAACGCCCACGTCTACGTGGACGATGTGGTGGTGAAGACGGAAAAGCATGGAACACTGCTGGAAGACCTCAAGGAGACTTTTGAGAACCTGCGCCGATTCCAGATCAAGCTCAATCCCGAGAAGTGTGTCTTCGGAGTACCAGCCGGATAGCTCCTTGGCTTCCTGGTCTCTGAACGCGGCATAGAATGCAACCCAGTAAAGATCAAGGCCATTGAGAGAATGGAGGTACCTAGCCGACTGCTGGATGTGCAAAAGTTCACCGGCTGCTTGGCGTCCATCAGTCGATTCATCAGTCAGCTGGGCGAGAAAGCTCTCCCCTTATACAAACTCATGAAGAAGACTACTTTTTTCGAGTGGAACCATAAGGCAGATGAAGCTTTTCTCCAGTTAAAGAAGATGCTGACTACTCCACCCGTCCTGGCGGCTCCGACTCCCAAGGAACCTATGCTCCTGTACATCGCCGCCACCATCCGGGTAGTCAGCACGGTCATTGTAGTGGAACGCAAGGAGGAAGGCAAGGCGCTACCTATCCAGAGACTGATATATTACCTGAGTGAGGTACTGTCGACCTCCAAGCAGAACTACCCCCACTACCAGAAGATGTGCTATGGCGTACACTTTACTGCCAAGAAATTGAAGCCTTACTTTCAAGAGCATCCAATCACGGTGGTCTGCACGGCCCCGCTTGCCCAGATCATTGGTAGCCGAGATGCTTCTGGCCGAGTGGCCAAGTGGGCCATAGAGCTGGCTCCCTACACCATCCACTACCAGCCCCGCACTACTATCAAGTCACAAGCACTGGCCGACTTCCTCGTCGACTGGGCCGAGACCCAGTACCTACCTCCAGCGCCTGACTCCACCCATTGGCGGATGCATTTCGATGGCTCCAAGATGCGCACTAGCTTGGGAGCCGGCGTCGTCCTCACCTCTCCTAAAGGCGACAAGCTCAAATACGCACTACAAATCCATTTTGTCACCTCCAAAAATGTCACCGAGTACGAGGCGCTCATTCACAGGCTCCGGCTTGCCAAAGAACTTGGCATCCGCCGGATCTTGTGTTATGGCGACTCGGACTTAGTGGTCCAGCAATCATCTGGCGACTGGGACGCGAAAGATGCAAACATGGCGAGTTACCGTTTCCTCGTGCAGCAACTCAGCGGGTATTTCGAAGGGTGCGAGTTCCTCCATGTGCCAAGAAATGACAACGACCAAGAAGATGCCTTGGCACGAATCGGCTCTACCCGCCAAGCAATACCATCTGGCGTTGCCCTTCAACGCCTCCTCAAGCCGTCTATCAAGCCTTCACCAGAATCAGACTCCATTTTTGTGCGGCTCCTCCCGAAGACGTTGGATCCGACTCCAGAGCCCCGGCAGTCGGTACGGGGATTTTGGCGGATGACTCCAAAGCCGCCACAGTCGAACCCGGCCCGGGGACTGCGGCGGCGGACTCAAAGACTCCAGAACTCAGCCCAAGGGCCGCGCCAGTCGGCTTGGGGACTTCATTAACCCAGCAAGCGGTTGTTGACTCCAACCCGCCGCCTCCCAGCCCAACCGCCCTCATCCAAGTCACAGTTCTGGCAGTCGAAGAAATAGCAGCACCCTCATGGGCCCAACCCATCCTCAAATTCCTGGTGAGCAAAGAGCTGCTGACTGATGAGACCTCAGCTCGGCAAATACAATGTCGGGCGGCAGCCTACACCATAGTCAACAGAGAGCTGGTCTGGCGCAACGTCACTGGTGTCTACCAGCGCTACATAGAGCCAGAGCAAGGCCAAGCGATTCTCAAAGACATCCATCAAGGCGAGTGCAGCCACCATGCGGCTTCAAGAGCACTCGTCGCCAAAGCCTTTCGACACGGTTTCTTCTGGCCAACTGCCTTGGAAGAGGCCAAGGAGTTGGTCCAAAAATGCAAAGGGTGCCAGAAGTTCAGCTCCAAGCCGCACCAGCCGGCTTCTGCACTCAAGACCATCCCCATTGCCTGGCCTTTCGCAGTTTGGGGTCTAGACATGGTGGGACCATTCAAGACAGCACGAGGTGGCTTAACTCACTTACTTGTCGCACTGGACAAGTTCACCAAGTGGATAGAAGCGAAGCCAATCAAGAAGCTGAACGGTCCGGCTGCCATGACTTTCATCTCCGATATCACAATTCGGTACGGCATACCACACAACATCATCACCGACAATGGCACAAATTTCGCCAAAGGCGCCTTGGCCCGTTTCTGCGCAACACAGGGCATCCGACTGGACCTAGCGTCCGTCGCCCATCCACAGTCAAACGGCCAGGTGGAGCGAGCAAATGGCCTCATCCTGTCCGGCATCAAGCCCCGGCTGATCGAGCCTCTGGAGCGCTCGGCTGGCTGCTGGCTCGATGAGCAACCAGCCGTCCTCTAGAGTCCGCGCATGACTCCAAATAAGTCAACCGGCTTCACGCCTTTCTTCCTCGTTTACGGTGCCGAAGCCGTCATCCCAACGGACATAGAGTTCGACTCCCCACGAGTCACCATGTACACCGAGGAGGAAGCGGAAGAAGCATGACAAGACGGTGTTGATCTGCTGGAAGAGGGCCGGCTGTTGGCACTCAGCCGGTCCAGCATCTACCAGCAGAGCCTGCGCCGATACCACAACAGGAAGGTCAAGCCAAGATCTTTCCAAGAAGGCGACCTTGTGCTTCGGCTGATCCAGCGAACAGCTGGCCAGCACAAGCTGTCAGCGCCTTGGGAAGGCCCTTTCATCATCAGCAAAGTACTGGGCAACGACTCCTACTACCTGATTGACGCTCAGAAGCCCCGAGCACGCAAGAGGGACGACTCCGGCAAGGAGACAGAGCGGCCATGGAATGCAAATCTCCTCCGAAGATTTTACAGTTGATGCAGTATGTACAACGCTACCTTTTGTATTAAAGTACCAAGACTTTGGGCCCCCCGAGACGAGCTCGGGGACTGCCCTCTTTTGTCTGTATGATAAAAATTATGCCTACAAGTATGTTACTCTTTGTCATGCTGCTTGGCACCGGGCTCGACAAGTCGGCCCGGGGACTTGCCGCCTTGCATTATGAAATGCTTCCTGCAGCCGGACAAATAGTGTGTAACACCTAAACTGTCTTCTGTCAGAAGCCGCAGCTCGCAGAGCGACTGTACGGTGGGCAGAGGTAAGGTAGAATGGGCGTTCGCATGAAAAATGGTTAAGGACTCAAAGCATAAAACATAGCTCAAGACGGCTTCCAGCCTTTTTTGCAAACCGACACTCGAATAGTCGGATTGCCGCCTTCCCAAAGTAGCCAAGAATTTGATCCAGCGACAGTCCACAGAGTGGCTGTTCGATTGGCAAGGTAGGCAACTAAGAGAAAGCGGCAAAGGAAAAAAGCCAAAAGAGCAATGAGCAAGAAAAGATAGAACTCGGATAAATATATTTACATAACATAGGCCCTTGGCCGAATCTTTGAGCAGAAGTTCAAAATACTACTGAAGCAGATAAAATAAAGATAAAGCGGCAACTTAGGAAGCAGCAGACGGATTCGGAGGGTCGGAGGAGGCGGCAGTGTCAGGCGTCGGGGCGGATGGCTAGGTAGTCTCAGCTTGATCGCCTCCGGCGGCAGTCGACTCGGTCGCACGCGGCTCGTTGCTAGAGGCGCGGTCGAGCTGAGGTTGGCCATCTGCTCCGTCTTCTGGTGCCTCTGCCTCGCCTCAGTCCTCCGCCTCGCCTTCCTCCTCGATGCTGGAGTCAATCACCTCTGCCGAGTCCTCGCCGTAGTCTGGTTTCATCCCAAACCACTCCGGCGGTACCTCCTCGACGTCTTCAGACCGCTCGGGGACGAAGATGCTGGTGTCGGTGTACTCAGCGATCGCCGTAGCACGCTTGACGAGGGCGTCCTCCGCAGCTGCCAGCTCCGGCTGGGCCTCCGACCGAAGCGTGGCCAGCCGGTCTAGATCCAGCCCCGGATACCATGCCTTGACGAACTCCAAGGCCCGGCGCGCTCCAGCTTGGGACGAAGAGCCCTTCTAGGCCTCAAGACGACCAGCCGCAACCTCTAGCCAATCGGCCGTCAGGCTGGGGGTGCGCGGAGCCTACATGTCCGGTGAAGCCGGCGCAACATCCGGTGAGCCGGCCGAAGGCGAGCCTCGATGTTCAGGATGTGCTCGTCAAGAGTTCGGGGGGCGTCGGCGGCAATCTCTGCACCCTCCGCCCTCCGACCTTCACGGTCAGCCTCCATGGCTTGGATGGAGGCCTGCGAGTGCCCAGGAAAGAAGTCTGCCAAGATGGAAGAAACGAAGAAGCAAGTCAAAAACCTGGAGTCGGCACGACTTAAATCGGCAGCTTGAAGAAAGAAAGTAAAGAAACTCACCATCAACGATGTCTTCAATCTCATGGAAGCCGGAGGCCAGCACCGCCTCCTTGTCAGACCAGGAGGAGCGCTCGCTCGCGAACTTGGCCAGGAGGGCGGTTTCCGTCTCTTCCGCCTCCCTCTGCGTCTTCGCAAGCAGCTCCTTCTGCTCTGCCAATTGAGTGGCCAGCAGATCGTGCTCCGTGGCGAGCTTGCTGCACTCCTCCTCTTTGGCGTGCAAAGCGGAGTTGCCATCGCTCAGCTGCTGTTGAAGAGCAGCGTTGGCTCCTGAAAAGAAGGAAGAAAGAAGGCGTTAAGTCACCGGTAAAGAAGGTCGCCAGGGAGATCCGGCCCGACTGCTCAGCAGTAGGCCCGAATCTCGGGGACTACAGCCCGCGGGTGCGCCAGCGCGCCCCCGCAAAGAAGGAAAAAGACTTACTCCGGCTCTCCGATAAATCGGCGGTCCGCTTGCCCAGCTCTTCAACGTTACGGTTGAAGGCAGTAACGCGGAGCTTGTGGTAGTCCTACGACAAACGTTTCAGACAAAAAGTTAATACCCAGAGTTCATCAATTGGAGTTCCGGGCCTCCTGCTCAGCAGCCAGCCCGAAACTCGGGGACTACACCCAGTGGGTGCACTGGCGCGCCCCCACAGAGAGGAACAAGAAAACAAAGACCAAAGGAAAAAACATACCCGGACGGCTGCCCGCGACGCCAGGAACGCCTTGGTGCAACTCTGGAGAGCGTTGCCCTCAGCACGAAGCTTCGCCTGGATGTCCAGGAGCACCTGGTTCAGCGGCCTTGTGCTGCCTCCTCGCACCCTCCCAATGGGCGCGGCGCTCGTCGCTTCGGTGTCCGGGATCGCCGAGCAGGTGGTGCCGGCTTCCAGGGGGCGGGGTGCCGAAGCCGCCTTCTCCAGACGGCAGCGCGTTGGCGAGCCGACTTGGAGGAGTAGCCTCGCCACGGCCTCATCTTCGGTCGGCGGCACCGGAGGGTCCGCTGGCTGCTTGCCTTGCTCACTCTCAGACGACGGCGGAGGCGGCGGCGGAACAATCACGTACGGCGTAGAGGGGTCACCGCCTTCCCTCTCGACGACGGGGTTCTCCTCGCTGGCTTCTCCAGTCTGTCCCGTGAACTCCGGAGGCGGCGACGCAGAGTTCAACGGGGTGACGAACACCACCGATTGGCGGCGTGCGGCTTCCTCAGCCTGCCGCTTCCTCGCGGCGGCGGCTTCGGCCTCCGCCAGTTTTTTCTTGGCGGAGGCCTCCGCCCTGTCGGCCTCTGCCTTCTCCAGGCGAACAGCCTCTTCTTCGTTGCGCTTTTCCTGCGCATTCCGCTCTGTCGCCTCCTGGAGGTCAGCAGCGGGGTCAATCCGCGAGTGGTGGTGGACGTCTCCGCTGACCCCATGACGGAGGCGGCGGTGACCCTCTCAAGAGTGAGGGGAGCCCTGAAGCAAGGGGAGCAAGCAAAGACTCAGACAAAGCCACAAAGAAAGAATAAAGCATTGAGACAGAATACTCACGCGGAGACCAATGGCGGCTTCTTCACTTCCTTACAGAAGCGGGTGGCCTTCGCAGCCGCCTCGTCCCGTCGGGTCGCCGCAGCCGAACCCTTGGGTTTCTTCGGCCGACTGCCGAACAAGGTCGGCACAGCCCTGCGCTTCTTCCCGCCGCCTGGAGCACCCGGCGCGGCAGAAGAGCCCGCGCCAGGCTGGCTGGCTCCTGGCCGATGGCGGGGGGCAACTTCCCCCTCGACGTCGTCGTCAGGCCAGTCGGCGAAAGTGGCCAAAGGCCCGAAGTCGCATGTTGTTCCTCCTTCTCCCTCGGCGTCATCCTCCAGAGCCGCCGCCCCCAGATCGGGGTCGTCGACGTCGCTCTCCGCCCGGTCGGCGAGGAACTCGCGGGGCGTCCCCGAGGTGCCAGCTGGCAGGTGGAGGAGGGGATTCTGACCAAAGCCGACTGGTCAAAACAAACTCGGCGAGAAAGAAGACAATCCAAAGAAAGAAAGGAAAGGAAATTCACCACGGGCGGGGGGTTGGCGCGGGAGTACGGCTCCTTGCCGAACCGCCAATCCTCCAGGAGCTTGTTGTCCGAGAGGTAGTTCACCATGAAGGCCACTTCTTCGTGAGGCATGTCCTTGGTGCACATACAACTCGGGTCGCGGTGCCCGCTCATCTGGCATATCATATGGGGGCGGCCTTGGAGTGGGAGAACTCGGCGCACCATGAAGGCGGCCAGCAGGTCTGGACCAGTCAAACCCTCCGACTGCGTCAGCACTCGGAGTCGCGCGATGGTGCCGGCTCCCGTAGGCGTCAGCGACTTGGCCCGGTACGACCAGTTGGGCAGTCTCCCAGCCGGCGGGCCGGCTTCGAATGCCGGCAGGTTGACCCAGTCCCCCCTCGCAGAGATGCTCCTGACGTAAAAGTAGGATCTCTGCCACATCTTCACCGACTTTATCAGCGAGATGGAGGGGAAGGGGTTGTCAGCCCCCGACCTTCGCACGGCGATGAAAGCGCCGCATTGAGCCGGCACGCCTGCGGCCTGGGTGCCGAGCTTGGAGAAGAAGAACTCCTCCCAGAGCTCGAGGGTGGGGAGGACTCCGAGGAAGCCTTCGCACAAGGCCACGAAGGCGGACAGCAGCACCACTGTGTCGGGGGTGAGGTGGTGTGGCTGGAGGCCGTAGAACTCCAGGAAGGATTGGAAGAAACTGCTCGCCGGCAGCCCCAACCCGCGCAAGCAGTGTGAGCGGAAGATGACCCGCTCGCCCTCCTGCGGCGCGGGGGAAATCTCCCCCTTCGGCACAAGGCGCACCCACACGTGATCCTCGCCGGGGAGCCGACGAGTCCTGCGGAGGAACTCGATGTGGTCGTCGTGAACTTCGGAACCGTCCCATGTGCCGGAGCGCACCGGGGGAGGCGCGGCGGCAGAGGAAGAACTCATCACGAGCTGATCGCCACGGCGTTCGCCGGAGCTTGGGCGCCCGGCGGAGCGAAGAAGAAGAAGAAGGAGGAGAGCGAGGAGCAGTGAGAAGGAAGAGAGCAAGGAGTGGTGGGAAGGAGGGGCGCGCGTGCCCCCCTCTTCCCCCTACTTATAGCCTCATGGGCTGCGAAGCCGAGGGGGCGGTCGTGGGGATTTACTGCGCCCACGGCCCCACGACCCCCACGTTCCACGATAGAGTTACTGCGCGCAGTAACTCCACGGGAATCCCACCGTCCGCCGGGGCCGCAGCAGATCCACTCGGGCGCCGAGGCGCGGTAGTGGCGGGCCCCGCCTATGGGCCTGTCCCGTCGTGCGCGTAGGCTGGCAGGATGGCCCAACCATGTGTCATCGCATGACAGGCCAAGAACGGGCGGCGGCTTGGAGGCTTAGCTAGCACGCTACTTGGATCCCGCCGCGACGTTCGAAAAATTGTGCGAGTCGGAATTGAGTAAGTCCGAATTGAGCGAGTCCGACTCCTTCTAGTCGGCCCGGCAGAAGTCAATCAAAGACCATGTGTTGAGCACCCGGAAAGAGAAACTGTTGAGGCTTCTCGGCCGATCGTCCGCGGCGCCTCACTAGCTTCGGGACTACTGTCGGAGTAATGGGCCACGGGTAGGCCGACCCGAGCCCCAGAACCTTTCAAGACATCGGGGCAGGATGCGCCCCTCAAGACCCCAGGACGAAGAGCCGCCTTCAAGAAGTCAAACGGCAAGATGGCCGACTGACCACTCACGGCCGAGTCCCGGGGATGACTTCAGGGAAAGCCGACTCCTGACTGGCGACTTCCAGAGAAGCCGGCTCTGGGGAGTCGGCCTGCGACTCCAACACCCCCCACGACCTCATCATGTGGGACGGGGCAGGGGAGTGGCAACAATGAAGCCCGCTCCTGCCCCTTACCAAGGGCAGGCATGGCCACAGCACGCCGTACCCCGGAAGATCTCCGTGCGGCGTGGCACTGTTGCCATGCTGGCCCTGACATCAACACTGCAAGACCGAATCCTGCAGCCACGACGGCTTGTCTGTACGGCCCAGAGGCAGCGGGTCCCACCAGTCAGTGAGACCCCTAGAGACGGCAAGGGGACCACCAGTCAGGCCCGTCGGGAGTCGGCCCCTGGGAGTCGGCCGAGGCCTCCCCCGGGGCCCACGTGCCATTAATCAAGATGTGATGGAGAGTGGCAATAGTGAACGCCCGCCAGGCGGCGGGGCTGTTGCCACGACCTCATGATCAAGCCTGCGTCATCCGAAGCACGGCTACAGTAATCAGCAGCCGGCAAGACCCGCCCGCAGTGGACGCGGCCTGTCGGCTCCGTACCAGGCCAGTCGGTGGGGCCCGCCAGTTGGCAGGCCCCAGCGGTCGGCAGGGAAGACGGAGGCCAGAGGCGCTGACGGCTGGGCCCGCGTCCAGCCGGATTACCATTGTACCCCTGGGGGGTAGGCCTATATAAACCCCCCAGGGCACCCATGCAAAGGGTTGGAACCCATTAGCTCTAGACCAGATCATATAGAAGGGAGAGAGCTAGCATCGCCCTCTCCTAGCTCCACGAAACAGCTCAAGGAGCAACTGTGTAGACACTTTGCCATAGTAACCATGCGGAGACCCCGCAGAGCAGCAGTAGGGGTATTATCTCCCCGGAGAGCCCTAAAGCTGGGTAAGATTCGCCGGCGTGCATGTCTTTGCCTCATCCCGTTTCCGGGCACCGGCGACGTTCTACTCGCCCCCACCATGATAAGCCATCCTTTGGCGTATGTCGCACCCAACCCCCGACACCAAGCAAAACACATATCATGTGGTGAATAAAAATATAGCTTCAAGTAAAGTTACCGATGAACGAAGACGAAACAGGGGATGCCATCCGGGGTATCCCAAGCTTAGGCTCTTGGTTGTCCTTCAATATTACCTTGGGGTGCCTTGGGCATCCCCAAGCTTAGGCTCTTGCGACTCCTTATTCCATAGTCCATCGAATCTTTACCCAAAACTTGAAAACTTCACAACACAAAACTTAACAGAAAACTCGTAAGCTCCGTTAGTATAAGAAAATGAATCACCACTTAGGTACTGTTGTGAAATCATTCTAAATTCATATCGGTGTAATATCTACTACATTCCAACTTCTCTATGGCTCATACCCTCCGATACTAGTCATAGATTCATCAAAATAAGCAAACAACACAATGAAAACAGAATTTGTCAAAAACAGAACAGTCTGTAGTAATCTGGAAATTTCGGATACTTCTGTAACTCCAAAAATTCTGAAAAATTAGGACGACCAGGATAAAAAGTATATTGATATACTGCAGTTGGAATTTGTATTTTATCACCCTCTGGTAAAAATGATAATTATTTTCGTGAGCGCATACTTTCTGTTTTGATCAGCAAGATCAAACAACAATCACCCAAGAAGATCCTAAAGGCTTTACTTGGCACAAACACTAATTAAAACATAAAACCACATCTAACCAGAGGCTAGATAAATTATTTTTTACTAAACAGGAGCAAACGGCAAAGAACAGCAATAAAATTGGGTTGCCTCCCAACAAGCGCTATCATTTAACGCCCCTAGCTAGGCATGATGATTTCAATGATGCTCACATAAAAGATAAGAATTGAAACATAAAGAGAGCATCATGAAGAATATGACTAGCACATTTAAGTCTAACCCACTTCCTATGCATTGGGATTTTGTGAGCAAACAATTTATGGGAACAAGAATCAACTAGCATAGGAAGGCAAAGCAAGCAAAACTTCAAGATTTCCAACATGTAGAGAGGAAACTTGATATTATTACAATTCCTACGAGCATATATTCCTCCCTCATAATAATTTTCAGTAGCATCATGAATGAATTGAACAATATAACCATCACATAAAGCATTCTTTTCATGATCTAAAAGCACAGAATTTTTATTACTCTCCACATAAGCAAATATCTTCTGATGAATAGTAGTGGGAGAAAACTCAACAAAATAACTATCATGTGAGGCATAATCCAAGTGAAAGTTAAAATCATGATGACAAGTCTCATGGATATCATTATTCTTTATAGCATACGTGTCATGACAATAATCATCATAGATAGGAGGGGTGCTTTCATCATAATAAATTTGCTCATCAAAACTTGGGGGACAAAAAATATCATCTTCATCAAACATAGCATCCCCAAGCTTGTGGCTTTGCATATTATTAGAATCATGGATATTCAAAGAATTCATACTAACAACATTGCAATCATGCTCATCATACAAAGATTTAGTGCCAAACATTTTAATGCATTCTTCTTCTAACACTTCGTCACAATTATCGGAATCCTTATTTTGACGAAAGACATTAAAAAGATGAAGCATATGCGGAAATCTTAATTCCATTTTTGTAGTTTTCTTTTATAGACTAAACTAGTGATAAAACAAGAAACTAAAAGATTCGATTGCAAAATCTGAAGATATACCTTCAAGCGCTAACCTCCCCGGCAACGGCGCCAGAAAAGAGCTTGATGTCTACTACACAACCTTCTTCTTGTAGACGTTGTTGGGCCTCCAAGTGCAGAGGTTTGTAGGATAGTAGCAAATCTCCCTCAAGGGGATGACCTAAGGTTTATCAATCTGTGGAAGGCGTAGGATGAAGATGGTCTCTCTCAAACAACCCCACAACCAAATAGCAAAGAGTCTCTTGTTTCCCCAACACACCCAATACAATGGTAAATTGTATAGGTGCACTAGTTCGGCGAAGAGATGGTGATACAAGTGCAATATGGATGGTAGAACATAGGTTTAATCTAAAAAATAAAAAATAGTGTTGGGGAACGTAGTAATTTCAAAAAAATTCCTACGCACACGCAAGATCATGGTGATGCATAGCAACGAGAGGGGAGAGTGTTGTCTACGTACCCTCGTAGACCGACAGCGGAAGCGTTATGACAACGCGGTTGATGTAGTCGTACGTCTTCACAGCCCGACCGATCAAGCACCGAAAATACGGCACCTCCGAGTTCTAGCACACGTTCAGCTTGATGACGATCCCCGGACTCCGATCCGGCAAAGTGTCGGGGAAGAGTTCCGTCAGCACGACGGCGTGGTGACGATCTTGATGTTCTACCGTCGCAGGGCTTCGCCTAAGCACCGCTACAATATTATCGAGGATTATGGTGGAGGGGGGCACCGCACACGGCTAAGAGAATGATCACGAAGATCAACTTATGTCTAGAGGTGCCCCCTGCCCCGTATATAAAGGAGCAAGGGGGGAGGCCGGCCGGCCCTTGGGCGCGCCAAGGAGGAGGAGTCCTCCTCCTAGTAGGAGTAGGACTCCCCTCTTTCCTACTCCTACTAGGAGGGGGAAAGGAAGGGGGAGAGGGAGAAGGAAAGGGGAGCGCCGCCCCCCTCTCGTAGTCCAATTCGGACCAGAGGGGGAGGGGGCGCACGGCCCACCCTGGCCGCCCCTCTCTCTCTCCACTAGGGCCCATAAAGCCCATTACTTATCCCGGGGGGTTCCAGTAACCCTCCGGCACTCCGGTTTTCTCCGAAATCAACCGGAACACTTCCGGTGTCCGAATATAGCCGTCCAATATATCAATATTTATGTCTCGACCATTTCGAGACTCCTCGTCATGTCCGTGATCACATCCAGGACTCCGAACAAACTTCAGTACATCAAAATATATAAACTCATAATGAAACTGTCATCACAACGTTAAGCGTGCGGACCCTACGGGTTTGAGAACAATGTAGACATGACCGAGACATGTCTCCGGTCAATAACCAATAGCGGAACCTGGATGCTCATATTGGCTCCCACCTATTCTATGAAGATCTTTATCGGTCAGACCGCATAACAACATACTTTGTTCCTTTTGTCATCGGTATGTTACTTGCCCGAGATTCGATCGTCGGTATCTCAATACCTAGTTCAATCTCGTTACCGGCAAGTCTCTTTACTCGTTTCGTAATACATCATCTCACAACTAACTCATTAGTTGCAATGCTTGCAAGGCTTATGTGATGTGCATTACCGAGAGGGCCCGGAGATACCTCTCCGACAATCGGAGTGACAAATCCTAATCTCGAAATACGCCAACCCAACATGTACCTTTGGAGACACCTGTAGAGCTCCTTTATAATCACCTAGTTACGTTGTGACGTTTGGTAGCACACAAAGTGTTCCTCCAGCAAACGGGAGTTGCATAATCTCATAGTCATAGGAACATGTATAAGTCATGAAGAAAGAAATAGCAACATACTAAACGATCGGATGCTAAGCTAATGGAATGGGTCATGTCAATCACATCATTCTCCTAATGATGTGATCCCGTTAATCAAATGACAACACATGTCTATGGTTAGGAAACATAACCATCTTCGATTAACGACCTAGTCTAGTAGAGGCACACTAGTGACGTTTAGTTTTGTCTATGTACTCACACAAGTATTATGTTTCCGGATAATACAATTCTAGCATGAATAATAAACATTTATCATGATATAAGGAAATAAATAATAACTTTATTATTGCCTCTAGGGCATATTTCCTTCAGTCTCCCACTTGCACTAGAGTCAATAATCTAGATTACACAGTAATGATTCTAACACCCATGGAGCTTTGGTGCTGTTCATGTTTTGCTCGTGGAAGAGGCTTAGTCAACGGGTCTGCTACATTCAGATCCGTATGTATATTGCAAATCTCTATGTCTCCCACCTGGACCAGATCCCGGATGGAATTGAAGCGTCTCTTGATGTGTTTGGTTCTCTTGTGAAATCTGGATTCCTTTGCCAAGGCAATTGCACCAGTATTTTCACAAAAGATTTTCATTGGACCCGATGCACTAGGCATGACACCTAGATCGTATATGAACTCCTTCATCCAGACTCCTTCGTTTGCTGGTTCCGAAGCAGCTATGTACTCTGCTTCACATGTAGATCCCGCCACAACGCTTTGTTTAGAACTGCACCAACTAACAGCTCCACCGTTTAATGTAAACACGTATCCGGTTTGCGATTTAGAATCGTCCGGATCAGTGTCAAAGCTTGCATCAACGTAACCATTTACAATGAGCTCTTTGTCACCTCCATAGACGAGAAACATATCCTTAGTCCTTTTCAGGTATTTCAGGATGTTCTTGACCGCTGTCCAGTGATCCATTCCTGGATTACTTTGGTACCTCCCTGCTAGACTTATAGCAAGACATACATCAGGTCTGGTACACAGCATTGCATACATGATAGAGCCTATGGCTGAAGCATAGGGAACATCTTTCATTTTCTCTCTATCTTCTGCAGTGGTCGGGCATTGAGTCTTACTCAATTTCACACCTTGTAACACATGCAAGAATCCTTTCTTTGCTTGATCCATTTTGAACTTCTTCAAAATTTTGTCAAGGTATGTGCTTTGTGAAAGTCCAATTAAGCGTCTTGATCTATCTCTATAGATCTTAATGCCCAATATGTAAGCAGCTTCACCGAGGTCTTTCATTAAAAAACTCTTATTCAAGTATCCCTTTATGCTATCCAGAAATTCTATATCATTTCTGATTAGTAATATGTCATCCACATATAATATCAGAAATGCTACAGAGCTCCCACTCACTTTCTTGTAATAGAGGCTTCTCCAAAAGTCTGTACAAAACCAAATGCTTTGATCACATTATCAAAGCGTTTATTCCAACTCTGAGAGGCGTGCACCAGTCCATAAATGGATCGCTGGAGCTTGCACACTTTGTTAGCTCCCTTTGGATCTACAAAACCTTCCGGCTGCATCATATACAACTCTTCTTCCAGAAATCCATTCAAGAATGCAGTTTTGACATCCAACTGCCAAATTTCATAATCATAAAATGCGGCAATTGCTAACATGATTCGGACAGACTTAAGCATCACTACGGGTGAGAATGTTTCATCGTAGTCAATCCCTTGAACTTGTCGAAAACCTTTTGCAACAAGTCGAGCTTTGTAGACAGTAACATTACCGTCAGCGTCAGTCTTCTTCTTGAAGATCCATTTATTCTCATTTGCTTGCCGATCTTTGGGCAAGTCAACCAAAGTCCACACTTTGTTCTCATACATGGATCCCATCTCAGATTTCATGGCTTCAAGCCATTTTGCGGAATCTGGGCTCACCATCGCTTCTTCTTAGTTCGTAGGTTCATCATGATCTAGTAGCATGACTTCTAGAACAGGATTACAGTACCACTCTGGTGTGGATCTTACTCTGGTTGATCTATGAGGTTCAGTAATAAATTGTTCTGAAGTTTCATGATCATCATCATTAGCTTCCTCACTAATTGGTGTAGGTGTCACAAAAACCGGTTTCTGTGATGTACTACTTTCCAATAAGGGAGCAGGTACAGTCACCTCATCAAGTTCTACTTTCCTCCCACTCACTTCTTTCGAGAGAAACTCCTTCTCTAGAAAGTTTCCGAATTTAGCAACAAAATTCTTGGCTTCGGATCTGTGATAGAAGGTGTATCCAATAGTTTCCTTTGGATATCCTATGAAGACACATTTCCCCAATTTGGGTTCGAGTTTATATGGTTGAAGCTTTTTCACATAAGCATCGCAGCCCCAAACTTTCAGAAACGACAACTTTGGTTTCTTGCCAAACCACAGTTCATAAGGCATCGTCTCAATGGATTTTGATGGTGCCCTATTTAACGTGAATGTGGCCGTCTCTAAAGCATAACCCCAAAATGATAGCGGTAAATCAGTCAGAGACATCATAGATCGCACCATATCTAGTAAAGTACGATTACGATGTTCGGAAAACACCATTACGCTGTGGTGTTCCGGGTGGCGTGAGTTGCGAAACTATTCCGCATTGTTTCAAATGTACACCAAACTCGTAACTCAAATATTCTCCTCCACGATCAGATCGTAGGAATTTTATTTTCTTGTTACGATGATTTTCAGCTTCACTCTGAAATTGTTTGAAGTTTTCAAATGTTTCAGACTTGTATTTCATTAAGTAGATATACCCATATCTGCTTAAGTCATCTGTGAAGGTGAGAAAATAACGATATCCGCCACGAGCCTCAACATTCATCGGACCACATACATCTGTATGTATGATTTCCAACAAATCTGTTGCTCTCTCCATAGTACCGGAGAACGGTGTTTTGGTCATCTTGCCCATAAGGCATGGTTCGCAAGTACCAAGTGATTCATAATCAAGTGGTTCCAAAAGTCCATCAGTATGGAGTTTCTTCATGCGCTTTACACCGATATGACCTAAACGGCAGTGCCACAAATAAGTTGCACTATCATTATCAACTCTGCATCTTTTGGCTTCAACATTATGAATATGTGTGTCACTACTATCGAGATTTAATAAGAATAGACCACTCTTCAAGGGTGCATGACCATAAAATATATTACTCATATAAATAGAACAACCATTATTCTCTGATTTATATGAATAACCGTCTCGCATCAAACAAGATCCAGATATAATGTTCATGCTCAACGCTGGCACCAAATAACAATTATTTAGGTCTAATACTAATCCTGAAGGTAGATGTAGAGGTAGCGTGTCGAACGCGATCACATCGACTTTGGAACCATTTCCCACGCGCATCGTCACCTCGTCCTTAGCCAATCTTCGCTTAATCCGTAGTCCCTATTTCGAGTTGCAAATATTAGCAACAGAACCAGTATCAAACACCCAGGTGCTACTGCGAGCATTAGTAAGGTACACATCAATAACATGTATATCATATATACCTTTGTTCACCTTGCCATCCTTCTTATCCGCCAAATACTTGGGGCAGTTCTGCTTCCAGTGACCAGTCTGCTTGCAGTAGAAGCACTCAGTTTCAGGCTTAGGTCCAGATTTGGGTTTCTTCTCCTGAGCAGCAACTTGCTTGCTGTTCTTTTTGAAGTTCCCCTTCTTCTTCCCTTTGCCCTTTTTCTTGAAACTAGTGGTCTTGTTGACCATCAGCACTTGATGCTCCTACTTGATTTCTACCTCCGCAGCTTTCAGCATTGCGAAGAGCTCGGGAATTGTCTTAACCATCCCTTGCATATTATAGTTCATCACGAAGCTCTTGTAGCTAGGTGGAAGTGATTGGAGAATTCTGTCAATGACGCAATCATCTGGAAGATTAACTCCCAATTGGATCAAGTGATTATTATACCCAGACATTTTGAGTATGTGCTCACTGACAGAACTATTCTCCTCCATCTGCAGCTATAGAACTTATTGGAGACTTCATATCTCTCAATCCAGGCATTTGCTTGAAATATTAACTTCAACTCCTGGAACATCTCATATGCTCCATGACGTTCAAAACGTCGTTGAAGTCCCGATTCTAAGCCGTAAAGCATGGCACACTGAACTATCGAGTAGTCATCAACTTTGCTCTGCCAGACGTTCATAACATCTGGTGTTGCTCCAGCAGCAGGCCTGGCACCCAGCGGTGCTTCTCGGACGTAATTCTTCTATGCAGCAATGAGGATAATCCTCAAGTTACGGACCCAGTCCGTGTAATTGCTACCATCATCTTTCAACTTTGCTTTCTCAAGGAACGCATTAAAATTCAACGGAACAACAACACGGGCCATCTATCTACAATCAAACATAAACAAGCAAGATACTATCAGGTACTAAGTTCATGATAAATTGAAGTTCAATTAATCATATTACTAAAGAACTCCCACTTAGATAGACATCCCTCTAATCCTCTAAGTGATCACATGATCCAAATCAACTAAACCATGTCCGATCATCACGTGAGATGGAGTAGTTTCAGTGGTGAACATCACTATGTTGATCATATCTACTATACGATTCACGCTCGACCTTTCGGTCTCCGTGTTCTGAGGCCATATCTGTATATGCTTGATTCGTCAAGTATAACCTGAGTATTCCGCGTGTGCAACTGTTTTGCACCCATTGTATTTGAACGTAGAGCCTATCACACCCGATCATCACGTGGTGTCTCAGCACGAAGAACTTTTGCAACGGTGCATACTCAGGGAGAACACTTCTTTATAATTAGTGAGAGAACATCTTAAAATGCTACCGTCAAACAAAGCAAGATAAGATGCATAAAAGATAAACATCATATGCAATCAATATAAGTGATATGATATGGCCATCATCATCTTGTGCTTGCGATCTCCATCTTCGAAGCACCGTCATGATCACCATCGTCACCGGCACGACACCTTGATCTCCATCGTAGCATCACTGTCGTCCCGCCAATCTTATGCTTCTACGACTATCGCTACCGCTTAGTGATAAAGTAAATCATTATAGGGCGATTGCATTGCATACAATAAAGCGACAACCATATGGCTCCTGCCAGTTGTCGATAACTCGGTTACAAAACATGATCATCTCATACAATAAAATTTAGCATCATGTCTTGACCATATCACATCACAACATGCCCTGCAAAAACAAGTTAGACTTCCTCTACTTTGTTTGTTGCAAGTTTTACGTGGCTGCTACGGGCTTAAGCAAGAACCATTCTTACCTACGCATCAAAACCACAATGATAGTTTGTCAAGTTGGTGTTGTTTTAACCTTCGCAAGGACCGGGCGTAGCCACACTCGGTTCAACTAAAGTTGGAGAAACTGACACCCGCCAGCCACCTGTGTGCAAAGCACGTCGGTAGAACCAGTCTCGCGTAAGCGTACACTTAATGTCGGTTCGGGCCGCTTCATCCAACAATACCGCCGAACCAAAGTATGACATGCTGGTAAGCAGTATGACTTATATCGCCCACAACTCACTTGTGTTCTACTCGTGCACAACATCAACGCATAAAACCAGGCTCGGATGCCACTGTTGGGGAACGTAGTAATTTCAAAAAAAAAATCTACGCACACGCAAAATCATGGTGATGCATAGCAACGAGAGGGGAGAGTGTTGTCTACGTACCCTCGTAGACCGACGGCAGAAGCATTATGACAACGCGGTTGATGTAGTCATACGTCTTCACGGCCCGACCGATCAAGCACCGAAAATACGGCACCTCCGAGTTCTAGCACACGTTCAGCTCGATGACGATCCCCGGACTCCGATCCAGCAAAGTGTCGGGGAAGAGTTCCGTCAGCACGACGGCGCAGTGACGATCTTGATGTTCTACCGTCGCAGGGCTTCGCCTAAGCACCGCTACAATATTATCAAGGATTATGGTGGAGGGGGCACCGCACACGGCTAAGAGAACGATCACGAAGATCAACTTGTGTCTAGAGGTGCCCCCCTGCCCCCGTATATAAAGGAGAAAGGGGGGAGGCCGGCCAGCCCTTGGGCGCGCCAAGGAGGAGGAGTCCCCCTCCTAGTAGGAGTAGGACTCCCCTCTTTCCTAATCCTACTAGGAGGGGGAAAGGAAGGGGGAGAGGGAGAAGGAAAGGGGGCGCCGTCCCCCCTCTCCTAGTCCAATTCGGACCAGAGGGGGAGGGGGCGCGTGGCCCACCCTGGCTGCCCCTCTCTCTCTCCACTAGGGCCATAAAGCCCATTACTTATCCCGGGGGGTTCCGGTAACCCTCCGCACTCCGGTTTTCTTCGAAATCACCCGGAACACTTCCGGTGTCCGAATATAGCCATCCAATATATCAATCTTTATGTCTTGACCATTTCGAGACTCCTCGTCATGTCCGTAATTGCATCCAGGACTCCGAACAAACTTCGGTACATCAAAATATATAAACTCATAATGAAACTGTCATCGTAACGTTAAGCGTGCGGACCCTACGGGTTTGAGAACAATGTAGACATGACCGAGACATGTCTCCGGTCAATAACCAATAGCGGAACCTGGATGCTCATATTGGCTCCCACCTATTCTACGAAGATCTTTATCGGTCAGACCGCATAACAACATACTTTGTTCCTTTTGTCATCGGTATGTTACTTGCCCGAGATTCGATCGTCGGTATCTCAATACCTAGTTCAATATCGTTACCGGCAAGTCTCTTTACTCGTTTCGTAATACATCATCTCACAACTAACTCATTAGTTGCAATGCTTGCAAGGCTTATGTGATGTGCATTACCGAGAGGGCCCGGAGATACCTCTCCTACAATCGGAGTGACAAATCCTAATCTCGAAATACGCCAACCCAACATGTACCTTTGGAGACACCTGTAGAGCTCCTTTATAATCACCTAGTTACGTTGTGACGTTTGGTAGCACACAAAGTGTTCCTCCAGCAAACGGGAGTTGCATAATCTCATAGTCATAGGAACATGTATAAGTCATGAAGAAAGAAATAGCAACATACTAAACGATCGGATGCTAAGCTAATGGAATGGGTCATGTCAATCACATCATTCTCCTAATGATGTGATCCCGTTAATCAAATGACAACACATGTCTATAGTTAGGAAACATAACCATCTTTGATTAACGAGCTAGTCTAGTAGAGGCACACTAGTGAAGTTTAGTTTTCTCTATGTACTCACACAAGTATTATGTTTCCGGATAATACAATTCTAGCATGAATAATAAACATTTATCATGATATAAGGAAATAAATAATAACTTTATTATTGCCTCTAGGGCATATTTCCTTCAAACAGCAAGGTAACTAAAGATAAAAGTGAGCACAAACGGTATCGCAATGCTAGGAAACAAGGCCTAGGGTTCATACTTTCACTAGTGCAAGTTTTCTCAACAATAATAACATAATAAGATCATATAACAACCCCTCAACATGCAACAAAGAGTCACTCCAAAGTCACTAATAGCGGAGAACAAACGAAGAGATTATTGTAGGGTACGAAACCACCTCAAAGTTATCCTTTCTGATCGATCTATTCAAGAGTCCGTAGTAAAATAACACGAAGCTATTCTTACCGTTCGATCTATCCTAGAGTTCATACTAGAATAACACCTTAAGACACAAATCAACCAAAACCCTAATGTCACCTAGATACTGCAATGTCACCTCAAGTATCCGTGGGTATGATTATACGATATGCATCACACAATCTTAGATTCATCTATTCAACCAACACAAAGAACTTCAAAGAGTGCCACAAAGTTTCTACTAGAGAGTGAAGACGAAAACATGGGCCAACCCCTATGCATAAGTTCACAAGGTCACTGAACCCGCAAGTTGATCACCAAAACATACATCAACTAGATCACGTGAATATCCCATTATCACCACTGATAAGCACATGCAAGACATACATCAAGTGTTCTCAAATCCTTAAAGACTCAATCTTATAAGATAACTTCAAAGGGAAAACTCAATCCATTATAAGAGAGTAGAGGGGGAGAAACATCATAAGATCCAACTATAATAGCAAAGCTCGCTATACATCAAGATCATTTTGAATCAAGAACGCGCGCGCGTGCGAGAGAGAGAGAGAGAGAGAGAGAGAGAGAGAGAGAGAGATCAAACACCTAGCTACTGGTACATACCCTCAGCCTCGAGGGTGAACTACTCCCTCCTTGTCATGGAGAGCGCCGGGATGATGAAGATGGCCACCGGTGAGGGATTCCCCCTCCGGCAGGGTGCCAGAACTGGGTCTTGATTGGTTTTTTGTGGCTACGGAGGCTTGCTGCGGCGGAACTCCTGATCTAGGTTATTTTCTGGAGGTTTGGGTATTTATAGGAATTTTTGGCGTCGGTCTCATGTCAGGTGGGTCTCCGAGTCGTCCACGAGATAGGGGGACGCGCCCAGGGGGGTAGGGCACGCCTCCAACCCTCGTGGACGGCTTGGGACTCTTCTAGCCCAACTCTTTTACTTCGAGGGCTTATTTTGGTCCATAGAAAATCATAAAAAATTGGCACATCAATTGGACTCCGTTTGGTATTCCTTTTCAGTAAAACTCAAAAACAAGGGGAAAACAGAAACTGGCACTTGGCTCTAGGTTAATAGGTTAGTCTCAAAAATTATATAAAATAGCATATAAATGCATATAAATTATCCAAGATTGATAATATAATAGCATGGAACAATGAAAAATTATATATACATTGGAGACGTATCAGTGAGTAATTCCTTCGTAGGCTCATTGGTCGGTGAGGAGTTGGATGAGATTCATCATGTAATTGAGTTAGTTTTGTTAGGGCTTGATCCCTAGTATCCACTATGTTCTAAGATTGATGTTGCTATGACTTTGCCATGCTTAATGCTTATCACTTTGGGCCTGGGTGCCATGATTTCAGATCTGGATCATTTATGTCACTACTAGGGAAAAGCCTAGCAGCAGCGCGTGTTTTAGGTATAGCAGTAGCATGGGTACACGCGCTACTAATATGGCACTACAGCTAACCTCTAGCAGCAGCACGTGTCTGCCTGTGCTACTGCTGTACAAGCGTAGCAGCAGAGAGCTGTATAGAAGCGCGCTACTGCTAATAGCTCTAGCGCACTTTAATAGGCCGCGCTATTGCTAGTTGCACGCTGCTGCTAACTTTTCTCCCTTGCTACTGCTAATTTTATTAGTTTTTGTTTTTGTTTTTTTTGCATATTTGTTTTCTATTTGAACAGGCTTTATACAAGAATCTTTAGCACATACGAATTTCATCATCATACACATACAAATGGCTGCGAGACCACAAATGTAATCATAGCATAGACATACAAATAGTCTCATCATAATCATCATCCAACACAAAGTGGTCTCTCGTCATCATCTCAAAAATAGCGATACATGCAAGTATCGAATACTTGCAACTACAACGTCATCCATCTAAACAATGATATACGTGAGAAGTGCTATCTCTATGAGTGATAGCGGAACTATGCAGTACATGAGGCGGCGGTTATGAGGCCTCTCTCGCGCTAACCTGAACCTCAAGTAACTAGTAGCGCGGTTCCACTAGGCCGCGCTACTGCTAACGAGGTACAGTAGCGCCTATTTTGAACCCCCGCTATTGAAAATTAGCATTAGCGCCTCTTTTTGTACTGTGCTGCTGCTAAGATTCTGTGTATAAGATTTTCCCTAGTAGAGTGTTATCATCATTATATCCATGTTCTAGATCCGATCTTGCAAATTATAGTCACCTACTACATGTTATGATCCGGCAACCCCAGAGTGACAATAGTCGGGACCACTCCCGGTGATGACCGTAGTTTGAGGAGTTCATGTATTCACTATGTGTTAATGCTTTGTTTCGGTTCTCTATTAAAAGGAGGCCTTAATATCCCATAGTTTCCAATAGGACCCCGCTGCCACAGGAGGGTAGGACAAAAGATGTCATGCAACTTCTTTCCATAAGAAGGTATGACTACTTACGGAATACATGCCTACATTATATTGATGAACTGGAACTAGTGCCATATCGCCCTAGGTTATAACTGTCTCATGATGAATATCATCAACAAGTCACCGATCGAACGCCTATGAATTTATCGTATATTGTTCTTGCTAAGTTACTACTGCTATCATCACGGTTACACTTGCTACAAAATTATTGCTATCACTGTTACTGTTACCATTGCTGCTTCTACTATTATCAAAACTATCATACTACTTTGCTACTGATCACTTTGTTCTAGATAATTAATCTCCAGGTGTGGTTGAATTGACAACTCAGCTTCTAATACCTTCAAATATTCTTTGGCCCCCCTTGTGTCGAATCTATAAATTTGGGTTGAATACTCTACCCTCGAAAACTATTGTGATCCCCAATACTTGTGGGTTATAAACTTGCTCCTCCCACTGGAGCTCCCGAGGGGAAGAATACTGGCAAGACCTTAGTCGTCGGCAAGACCTCAGTCACTGGCAAGACCTATAGCCCCGGCAAGACCTCAGTCGCCGGCAAGACCTCTAGGCCCGGCAAGGCCTCTTACACCCACTTCAAAAAACGTGCCTCTTCGGGGTGTTGCATTCCCATTGAGGACGTGCCAGAGAGCTCCACCGACAAGAGCATGAAATCCAAGGCAGCACCACCAGAGAACAAGAAGGTGCCCATCAAGGAGGACGGCACGGGCTGAGCTTTCACTATAAGCTCCACCCTCGACAGCAAATAGGAAAGCGTGCATCCAATGTTGATATGTTTGCATGGCAAGCATCTGACATCCCCGGCGTTCCCAGGAAGGTGATTGAGCACCACCTTGTTGTATGTCCTCATGTGCGGCCCATCAAGCAGAAGGTTAGAAAGCAAGCTTTTGAGCGGCAAGAGTTTATCATCAAAGAGATTAGGAAGTTTGAAGCGGCACGTTTGCTCAGAGGAGTGCTTCACCCAACATGGTTGGCCAATCCGGTGGTGGTGCACAAGGCAAACCGGAAATGGAGGATATACATTGATTATATAGATATCAATAAAGCATGTCTGAAGGATCCTTTCCCTTTGTCGCGCATTGACTAGATCGTGGACTCCACTACCGGGTGCAACTTGCTGTCGTTCCTTGATGCCTACTCAGGATACCACCAAATCTTCATGACGAAGGAAGATGAAGAGAAGATCATGTTTATCACCCCATGTGGTAAGTATTGTTTTATATGAATGCCTTTCGGGTTGAAAAGCGCTTGTTCAACATTTGCGAGAGCGATTCAGATTGGTTTTGGGCCCCAGCTGCATAGAAATATGGAAGCATATATGGACGACATAGTGGTCAAAACCAAGGACAAGGAAACACTCTTGCAAGATTTGGAAGAAACATTTGCAAATTTGCACAAGATCAACCTTAAACTCAACCCCGAGAAGTGTGTGTTCGGTGTCCCATCCGGCAAACTTCTCGGGTTCTTCGTGTCTCAGTGTGGGATCGAAGCAAATCCCGACAAGATCAAGGCGATTGAGCAGACTGAAGCATGAAGATGAGTCAAAGATGTGCGTCCGCTTGCTAGCTGCGTTGCTGCTTTGAGTAGGTTCATCTCCAAATATGCTGAGCGCGCCCTACCCTTTTTCAAGATTTTGCAAAAGGCAGGATCAATGAAATGGACTCCTGAAGCCAAGGCAGCCTGCAATATTTGAAGAGATACCTCTCCTCTATGCCAATACTAGTCGCGCCTAGAGTGCAAGAACCGTTGCTTCTATATTTAGCAGCGACGAATCAAGTGGTCAGTGTTGTGCTAGTGGCGCAGAGGGAAGTTGATGAAGAAGCAGTAGCAGTGGCGAGACCATCGGATGGTGAGCCAGAGCTCTCCCCGGCAGGGTATGATGCTGACAAGGCAGGACCCCTGGCAGAGTCTGGTCCCGGCAGGGTAGAGTCTGGTGGTGGCAAGGCAGGATCTACGCAAGCGAATGAAGTGATACAAAACAAGATGATGATGCATCACCGGGTTTATTTTGTCAGCTCCCTCTTTCAGGGGGCTAGGTTAAGATACTCTGGTGTGCAGAAGTTGCTCTTCGGCCTCCTTATGGCCTCGAGGAAGCTGCACCACTATTTTCAAGCACATGAGATCACCGTCATCACTCTCTTCCTGTTGCAATGGATCTTGCACAACCCAGATGCAACCGGAAGGATTGTGGAGTGGGCGTTGGAACTGTCAAGCTTTGGTCTCAGGTGTGAAAGCACTTCGACAATCCAGAGCAGAGCCCTAGCAGAGTTCATTGCAGAATGGACCTCAACACCTGAAGAAGAAATTCAAGAGACCACTCTCCCCGGCAAGGAAACAAGCCACAACTAGATTATGTACTTTGACGGGGCTTTCTCGCTGCAAGGTGCCGATGCTGGTGTGTTGCTTGTCGCGCCCACCGGAGAGCACCTCAAGTATGTGGTCCAAATGCACTTTCCTCGGGAGAGATCAACAAATAACATTGCAGAGTATGAGGGACTGCTTGCCGGTCTCAGGATCGCGGCAGACCTTGGGATCAGAAAGTTGATCATACATGGAGATTCGCAACTTGTAGTGAAGCAAGTAAACAGGGATTATCAGAGCCCATTGATGGAAGCTTATGTAGATGAAGTGAGGAAGTTGGAAGAGTGTTTTGACGGTCTACAAGCAGAGCATGTTCCTCGAGCGGAGAACAGCATTGCTAGCATCCTATCAAAACGTGTAGCCCTCAAGTTACCTGTGGAACTAGGGACCTTTGTGCTCCAATTAACTCAGTCGTCCGTTGAACCATCGGCAGGACAAAATAAGCGAAGGAAATCATGTACCGGCAAGTACTTTCCCGCTGAGCTCCCAGGTGCTGCCGGCAAGGATGTTGTCGGGGACGCCAAGCTTGTCGGGAAGCGACAGGCTCCGGCAGGGCCTCAAGCCCTTGCCGTAGAGACAACTGCTCCCACCGCGGAGGACATGCCTTTAGTCCTTATCGTCAAGCCTCAGGCTCTGGCGTGGGCGCAACACATCGTTCGTTTCCTCCAAACAAGGGAACTCCCTAAGGAACAGGAAGAAGCAGAGAAAGTAGTCCGTTGATCTAGCATGTACTAGTTTGTGGACGATGTCCTGTATAGGAAAAGATCGAACGACATGAAATTGAAGTGCATTCCTCGAGAGGACGGACTGGAGCTATTGGCAGAGATACATGGAGGCATATGTGGCTCTCACATAGGATCAAGAGCTCTCGACGGCAAAGCATTCCAGCAAGGTTTCTTTTGGCCCACTGCTCTCCAAGATGCAACTGCACTAGTAACCAAGTGTGAAGCGCGCCGGTTCCATTCAAAGAAGCTCCATTAGCCAGCTCAAGCTCTTCAGATGATCCCTCTTTCCTAGCCATTTTCGGTCTGGGGGCTCGACATACTGGGCCCCATTCCCCGTGTTGTCGGGGGGTTTGAGTACTTGTACGTCACAATCGACAAGTTCACAAAGTGGCCAGAGGTGGAAGCAGTGAGAAAGGTGACAACACAGTCAGCCGTCAAATACTTCAAAGGACTAGTTTGCCGTTTTGGTGTGCCAAACAGAGTCATCACTGACAATGGCACACAGTTCACAAGCCGCACCTTCACGCAGTACATCCAGGACCTCGGCAGCAAAAGTTGTTTTGCTTCTGTTGCACACCCGTGAAGCAACGACCAGGCGCAAAGGGCAAATGCTGAAGTGCTGCGGGGACTCAAAACAAGAACTTTTGAGAGGCTGCACAAGTGTGGAAGATACTGGATTGATGAGTTGCCGGCAGTTCTTTGGTCAATCAGGACGACACCGAATCGAACCACCGGCCAGACACCCTTCTCCCTCTTGTATGGGGCAAAATCAGTTCTCCCCACAAAACTCATATACGGATCACCTCGAGTGCTCGCTTATGATGAGCTTGAGCAAGACCAGTTACAGCAAGATGATGTTTTGCTCCTTGAGGAGGATCATCTTCAGGCTGGTGTGCGAGCTGCGCGCTACCAGCAAGCCTTGCGCCGCTACCATAGCCGCAAGTTTCATGCCCGAAGCCTTGAGGAAGGCGACCTTATTCTTCGGTGCGTTCAGTTGGCCAAGAACTCCAACAAGTTGACGCCAAAGTGGGGAGGCCCTTATCGGGTAATATAAGTCAAAGTGCTCGAGGCAAGGGTGCGCGCACTGGCAAGCTTTTCCCAATAATATGTAGGGTGTGCGCCATACAAAGAGGGACCAAACGAGGAAGATAAATGTGTATTCAATCCAAAACACAGCAAGTTATATTACATCGGTAGCTACCGCAGTTCTAACTTAAGGTGAATTGTTTTGGGTACGGATTCATGGCGCCAAGAAGGAGCGAAGCGGCTAGTCCTGGTGCTGGCCTTCCACCCTCTTGACTTGGTCGACCAAGTCGACGATAGGCGCGACGAGCTCTTCAAGCGCCTTGTGATCTGCATCCTCCGGCAAGTTGTCTAGTATGTTGGTGAGGTTGAGGCCGGGGTTCCTGAACACAATCTTGGCGAGCACCTTGAGGAGGGCACCGTGGCAAAGCTTGCGGGTCTCCTTGGCCAATTGGGTCGATCGGCTATCATGGAGTAGCTTCAGGGCATCAAGGACGGCCTCGAAGAACATGGTCACCCTGGCGCTCTGAGTTATCCTCTCGTCGCGGGAGAACTTGTAATTCGGCATACCCATGGTGGACAGCTGTGTGGTGAGACTCTCTACAACGTTGATGAGGCGCTCAGTCCAGATCCCCACGCCTTTCACATAGTCGTTGTAGTTGGCAGCAGCATCTTGAGCAGTTTCTTATCGTCACGGAGTTCCTTGGCCAGGGTCTTCTCACGAGTCCTACTGCCCTCAAGGGTCTCCTCCAGTGTGGTCAGGTTCAATTTCAGATCGGCCACGGAGTCATTGGCGGTAGAGATCTGCTTGGTCTTCTCAGATATGGTGACCTGCGACTCCGCCAAGGTGTATGCCATTTTGTCTCTGTTACTCTTGAGCGTCGAGACCTCCTTGCTATGCTTCTCTAGCTCCACCTCTAGTTTCTCCACCTTGCCGGCCAGCTCGTTCTTCACGGTCTTTGCGGCTTCATCGAAGTCGACGGCCTCCTTCAGCTTGCTGGCATGATCCAGGACCAGAGCATTGAGTGTGTCTTTATGCTTCTGCTCCAGCTCCTGGGACCGCTGCATGACAAGCCTCTCAATTTCTTCATCCTTGTCGCGGATCTTGGTGGCAAGCGCCTCTTCGCGAGCGGCAAGGTCTTCTTCTTGGGCGTCAAGCAGGACACAGCACTCCCTTAGTTGGGCGTCGTCCATGGCAGCATGTGCAGCAGCCTCCTCCTGGGCCTTCTCGACGTCAGACTACTTCAGTAGGAGCTCGTTCCAGTGCTTGCTCAGCTGCTCCTGGCTAGTCTTCAGCTCCTGCCGAGCCTCGACAAACCAGATATGCGTCTGCTCGACGCGCTTCTGGAAGTCTGCCTCTGCCGCATCGACGACCATCGTCCTGGAGTCCAGCTTCTCCTTGCGGGCATAGTGAAGCACCTGGAGTTTTTGAAAGTTGCTGCTCATAGCTTGGAGGAGTTGGTCCTCCTTGGAACTCCTGCTGCTGGCACTCGGCTCATCAACAACGGTGAGCCTAGTGGCGGCAATGACTTCCTCGTCAAAAACCTCCCCCTCGGCTGGCGCTCTGGTGCTTGCCGTCCTTGGGATACTGACAAACAGATCATCACCGATCTTCAGATATCTCCTTGGGGTGGGGGCTTCGGAAGTTATCGATTGGTCTTCGACCACCGTCTCCCTGGCAACTGGGGGCTCCGGGACCGATGTAGCACCAGGCACTTCTGCAGCGGGGGTGCCGTCAGTACGATCGTCGGTCCCCTTGCCGGCCTCCCCAGCATACCCCTTGGCAGCCTCTTCATGCGCGTCATCGGCGGCCTCATCGACAACGACCTTGACAGCCTCGGCGGCTGCATCCTTGGCGGTCTCCCCGATGGTGGCGTCGACATCCATTTGATCCACCAAGGAGAGATAAGAATGCCAAGGAGGAGGAACAAGATGAAACCATGATTGAAGCTAAAAGCTAAAGAAAAGAAAAAAAGATCGCACTAAAGAGGCGACAAAGGCCAGGAGGCGGGCGGCTTACCTGTGACGAGTGGTGGAGGGGTGTTTCCAGTGTTGTTGGGATGGAGTTGCCGGTGCCTGTGCTTGCTGGCTTTTCATCCGCGCGTGTGGTCTCGTTGGTGGAGGTCCTTCCCAGGGATCTCTCCCTTGGCGGCGTGGGCTCATTGGTGGAGATCCTTGACAGGGACCCCTCCCTGGGTGGTGTGGTTGATGGAGGAGGCATGTTGGGGGTGGCCCATAATGGCTCCTCCTATTGCCGATCCTCTCTTGCAAACCCAGCAAGGTTAGTGGTGAGGATACACATCCTGGTGCTCGCCAGCGGAAAGTGGGTAATGGGCTCACACTGGGGGATGAATCGGGGGCTGCGACGTGGGCTGGTGTCCAGGCTGATCGTGATCGTCTCCGACGCACTAGAAGTGCCTGTCGGGGGCTCGTCGCCCGTCGAGGTCTTGGCCCTCTTCGCCATCCTCTGCGCTAGAATTTTCGTGTCTCTGTGAAGACAAGCCAAAACAAGATCAGATCAGACAAGATGATCGAAACAGAGACTTGGGAGATGAAGAAAGTGGTGAGGCACTTACTCATCTTTCGCTTCTGACTCCTTCACCCTATTTGGGCTAAAAGAGGAGAGGTCGAAGTCAGCCTCGGCATGGAGTCTGGGCTAGGGCGTGGAGATGGAGATGGAGATCTAGGCCGCTTGGACGAGGCAGAAGCGGTGGTCGTTGCCTCCCATGCCGTCGTGGCCATGCGCCTCATCTGGCGCACATGTTGCTGCTGGGCCTCTTGCCGCCGTGCGGCCTTCCCGGCCGCTCCCTTGGTGGGGACCCCTTTGCTCGAAGAGGCTTGCCGGACTGGCTTGTCCGAGCCAACCCGCCGAAGGATGCGTTTCTTCTTCCCCAAAACTGGGGGCTCGTCGTGTGGCTCCTCTTCGTCTGCCCCTTCGGCCGCCTCTTCGGCTGTCTCATCGACAGAGGGGCCCCCAACGACGGCGCCGCTGTACTCCCCGGTAGGCTCCTCCCCCTCGGCAAGCTCATCCTCTGTGCTGGCCTCGTCTTCCTGGAAGCCGACGCTGTCGGCCTCCTCAACAAGGGCTGCCTCTTCCGCCCTACTGGCGATGTACGCCACCTCTTCATCGGTGGTGTCGCGGATGAGTTGCGGTTCTTTGCGGATGGGCCTCTCCAACAAGTTGTCGAAGAACTCTTGCACCTGCACCACATCTGGCTCGGCCCAAGTCTCGTCAAGGCCATGGGCATTGAATACCGGCATCATGGCAATGATGGAGGTCAGAGCGGAGTTGTTGCACAAGGGAACCACGCCCGCCGGCAACTTGAACGGCTTCTCGGCCTTCCTGGTCTTGTCGGCCTTGATTTGGAATAGCCTTTGGCAGAGAGCCGTGTGCTGCATCACCGTCAGGTTATTACTCAGGCCGAGGCGCAGCCTCATGATGTCTACCGTGTTCCGGAACTCCCAAGACGGCCTCCCTTTGTTCTGCAGGGGGCAATGCGGCGGCGAAGGAAATCGACCCCAATCATCTCAAGAGTAACCCCGGCAGCCTTGAGGCAATGAATTCTGGTCGTCGCGACTGTGAGCTTCCCGTCTTGAGGGTCGAGGTCGCCCTAGTTTCCTCCATGGACCACTTGCGCTTGTCGGGGCATACAGAACGGTTGCGGCTCCTTCTCCATGATCCAGCACCACCTATGCCACCATTCATCCCACTTCTCCTTGTGGGTCCCGTCTGGGTACGTATTCTTGCTCAAGGCCCTCGGGATCTAGGTGACGCAGCCAGACAAGGCCCCTCCTGGTTGGATGCGGGGGACAAAGTAGTGGCGGAAAAGCGTCGTGTTGGAGACCACCCCAGCAAAGTTCTCGCAGAGGTGGGCGAAGATGGAAATACACACCACGGCGTTCGGCGTGAAGTCTAGGAGATGGAAGCTGAAGGTGTACATGATGTCATTGTCATTGAAGAAATCCGAGAATGGGGGGGGGCAGAGCCCGCAATAGAGGTAATCGACAAAGAAAGGAAATTTATCTGGAGCGGGCGCGGCGCAAGAATCAGGGACGACGTGGGTGTCAGGATGCCCCGTCATCTCTCTCCCCACATGCACAGATACCGGTCCCTAAGCGCGCGTGTGTCGAGCACCGGAGCAAAGACGACGTGCTACTTCCGCATCTTCATCGGCTCGCTCTCCGGCACCTCTTTCCCCTCGCTCGCCTTGGTCACCCCCTTGCCTTTGCTCATTTTGGGCACCATAGTAGCTGACGGTGGACGGAGGACCGAAAGTGGTGGGGGCGCGGCAGCAGCAGGCGGAGGAGCAAACTCTAGATCAGACTCGAGGAAGAAGGAGATGGTGGTTTCCTAGATTGGAATGGGAGAAAGGGGTAAATGAGCAGTGCCCGTGCGGATCTCTCTTTTTATGGGGAAGGTGCGAGGCTGCCTCTTTACTGTTTGATGTGAAGGCGTTTGCGCAGGCACGGGCGTTCTGCGACCATTCCACGCATGACCCCCACGTCGCACTCAATGCGGATCATGGGGAAGCACAAGAGATGAAAAGATTACAGCAGTTAATCCCTGCCACGCATGCCCACGCACTGTTTGGGCCTGGCCCAACGATGCTTCGCGCTCGTGTGTGGCCCAGGCCTAGGGGCTCATGTCAGTGTACTAAAGTTTGGGCCCTTTGGTACCCCTTACTTGTGCACGGGAAGTTGCGGCCGCACCCGCGGCAAGGCTTGACGGGGGCAGCTGGAGACAGAATACCAGACAACGAAGATGGTGTCCAGGCCAGTAACCAGAGGGCAGAAGACAAGCTGGACACCGGCGAGATCCTTGCCCGGGCGGCTCGCGAAGCCCCTGCAAGATCCTCGCCGGGGCGGCTTGCGACGCACTGGCAAGAACACCACCCTTGAGGTCGAGAGCTTTGACACCATCGACAATGTCAAAGACCAAGACCCAGGGGCACATGCGTAGTGGCATGTAGATCTTTGTGAAGACTAGTGGCGTGCAGATCCTTGTGAAGACTGGTGGCATGCAGATCTTCATGAAGACTGGTGGCATGCAGATCTTCGTGAAGACCAGAAGATAAAGTTCCTTGCTTGATCCTTGCCGGGGACGTCTGCGAGGTCCCGGCAAGATCCTTGTCGAGGACTTTAGCGAGGCCATGGCAAGGCTCTGCCGCCCCGCCACCACTCCGGCACAGCGACTAACTGGCCAGCCTGGCAAACACCTGCGTGGTGGCATGCAGATCTTTGTGAAGATCCTGCCACCGCTCCAGCGCAGTGTCTAACCAGCCAGCCTGGCATTGCATGCCTCGTCATCCTGGACGCATGTCAAGGCGGGGTGAGGCGGCGACGGATGGGACGGGCTCCATTTCCATCCCCGATAAAGCTAGGGGCACATAACTAGCGCATTTAATGCATTTTGTCCCAGGACATCAGTGATAAGCATAGCTACTTTACACCTCCTGTGTGCCACTCTGACGACCCCTTGAATGTATAAAAGAAGGCCCAAGGTGTACTGGAGAAGGATTCGGACTTTTTGGAGTTTCCGGCCCAGCTCGCATGCATAAGCAGCTAGCCGAAGCTCAAGAAAACAGAAAATACACTCAAAGCAGGACTAGGGTTTCACGCACCTCAACGGCCCGAACCTGGGTAAAAATTCACCGTGTTGATCGTTAGATCTACTCTTTGCGCACCCCTCTTCCCTGCCAAACCGTAGAAGTGGTCCACGCGATCCCGTAGGTGTCGTTACTCCAACACCATGTGACTAATCGAGGGGGCAGAGAGTGGTGGCCCTCCCTGGGTTACGATGTGCGCGGGTACGATTTCCATATATGAGGTACAATCGCGTCGTCCCATACCCTGGTCGATGATGGTTGGCTACGTGTGTATAGTTTAAAAGGTGTGCGGTCGCCGTGTACAGTAGATATCTATTATTCGTGTTCATAGTGTCACGTAGGGACAGGAGGGAAGTCAACTAGGCCCTTGAAGTATAAAAGGATAAGTTGCCAACATTAGTAGGAAAGGGAGAAATATACAGAAGAACACATAAAAGCAGGAGTAGAGTGTTACACCACTACATTGGCCTGGACCTGGGTAAAATCCTTTGTCGCATGGGTGGAGTAATTAGATTGTCTTAACCCATAGATGATTAATCTAGGAGTTGCATCGTAGCTCAGGTCTCGGTGATCACCCATCGACAGTACTTTGTGGTTTTCATTTTACAGTTATTTCTTGCTTGGTACACTAACTTCTATTGAGCGAACATTTAGGGTACCATGTAACGTACCAATCCAAATGGCTATTGTGTGAGGGCTATTGCAAATTTGGAACATTTAGGATAGCATGTGACTGTCCTAATGTCAAATAAATGAACTGAATTTTCAAAACTAAAATCACTTTTGGATTCGCTTGGTTGAACTAAATGAACTAAGAGTCTCAGAATTGCATCTCTCCTACAGGTCGGCAATTCTATAGCACATTGACCATCTTCTACTTCAGGAAAATATATTTTTACTTGGCAAAATTTCAACAAAAATGTAAAAATTAATATAACACGAAAAATAGGAAAATATTTGTGTGTATAAAAATCCATTTCAATTAAAAAATGTCCCCATATACAATATGTTTATTTATTTAAAAATTCAAATATTTAAGAAATATTCAGGCATATCTACATATTTTTTATTTACATTAATAAACAAATCATGTAGTTGCACCAAAATGATTAATTAAATAAAAGTTCAAAACAATAATACCAAATACTAAAGGGTGAAACATGAATGAAATTAAATGAAAAGGAAATATTAATGAGAAAAAAATGAAGAGGAAATTAACAAAAAGAAGAAAAATAAGTAAAAAGCGCACACATGGGTTGGGTCATCAATGCAGGCAAAATGGGGCCACCAAAAGGCTAGAATAGTATTTTCTGCTCAACGATAATCTGGCTTGGTTTAGTACCACCTCGCCAGTGAGAGGAGACGGGGGTGGTAGAGCAAGTGTATATAAATAGCGCATAGGTCACCGCTGTAGCACACCAACCTACCTGGACGGGGCTTACGACTGATCAAGAAGGGTTGTGGCCTAGATCAACGGCTCACATTGCACTTGGTGAGTGTGTTGTCCTACCATCTTCCCAATTGGGAGAATGGACATCATGATTTTTGGTAGAGGGGGTATGCGCATGTGCGACCCCTACCAATCCAGAATATTCAAATTTAGAAATTGGTAATTTGTAGATATGCATGTTTGGCAAACTATTTCTACTTCATCAAGTAAGCGTATGTGGTGTGTTTGGTTTGCCTTCAAAAGGTTTGCAATGGCAAGACTTGCAACAATAATAATAACTATATGTGAAGTTGAGTACTCGGTTATGCAACCAGTCAATTAGTAGCCAATATTTGGATCAATGCCAAATATTGGCATGTGAAAATTTAACATCAAACCAAGCATGATCACAGTGTTCCTTTTAATGGCCTATGAATATTTGTACTACAAACATGATTTGACACACAATGTTCCTAGTGATGACATCTTCAAACAAGGCTATACTGTAATGCAGATTGTCAACTTAATTATGGGTTTATGAACAGATAGCATATTGTTACTGCAAGCTACATTCACACACTAAATTGTTTCTTCACAATATTCTTTGGAATGTCCCACTGATATATCTAGCTTTAAAAACCTTTCATGTGGAGCATGTCGCAAGAAGTTATCAATACGACTTGATGAGCCAAATCATAAATTAAATAATTAATAGATGTTGGGATCGTCGGTCTAACTGGTTTACACACTCTATGTGCCAGATCATAGAACTAATACTACAATCTGATGTCGAGATTATCTTTTGCTCGATTAAGTTTGTCAATTTGTTCTTCATCATCGCATAAACCAACACTAATCTTCATATGCTCCGCACTTATTAATTGTAGGGGACAAAGCTCCAGTATAGGCACTGGTATTAACTTGCACTACGATTTTTTAAAATCCTTCACTAAATTTAGTTTAATCGCTATTATTTTTTGGAATGACACCATGCTATAGAACTGATCCATAGGATCTCTTTTGTAGCTTCACCCTTTGTTATAGTCTGAGAAGAAGCTTTGTCCTTCTTTGTAGAACTAATGGCAATGTATAAGGATTTCATGGTGTGAAGGCAAGGGATCAAAGCTGAATAACATCCATACATCAAATTACTAGATCATTACCCTTTATAACTCAAATGGTTTCTATGAATGCATGCACGCACACCACACCCCTATGAGCACCTTCGAGAGACTGAGTTGGCCCTTTTTCATCGAGAAAACTCTAGAAAATAAAAAATTGCCAAAAATCCAAACAACTTGGCATGATGCCTTGAATTGGTCACATAAGTTGGTGCAAAAAATTGGGGCCATTGAACGGATGTCGAAAAACAATGTACTTTCAAATGAACCCTTTTGTCCTACCCGAACACACTCTGTTGAATATGGTTTATTTTTGGACATCCTTGAAATCACACCAACTTTTGCAGCCAGGTGGGCATGCCCATGGTAGCTATCCATGTTTTGTTCAAACGACTTTCGACACCGTATGTAGGTTGCGACACGTCCGGTCATTTATTGTCCTTTTCTAAGCGAGAAAAATAAAGCAAATGCAAAACTTGTCAAAAACCCAAACAACTTGACATGGTGTCTTGAATTGGTCATACAAGTCCATGAAAAAAGTGTGTCCCTTTAAGGAATATAGAGAAATGAGGTCGGGCGTGTCTAGCCTAATAGAACACTCTCCATTGAACATGGTATTTTTTGAAATATCATAACTGACCACAACTTTTGCAAGCGGGTGGGCATGTTCATGTTAGGCATACATGCCTGGTTTGAATAACTCCGACACCGTATGCACGTTGCAACACATCCGTTCATTTATCGCCCTTCTTCACCGAAAAAATGCCAGAAAATGCAAAACTTATCACAAAATCAAACAACTTAGCACGATGTCTTGAATTAGTCATACAAGGGCATGGAAAACAATTGGCACCATTTCAAGAATGTCGAGAAACAACGTGCTCTCGGACGGGGCCTTCTCGCTTACCTGACACTCTCCTTTGAACATGAACTATTTTTGGACATCCCTGAAATGATCCCAAGTTTTGGAAGCAAGTGAGCCTGACCATGGTAGGCATCCATGCTAGGTTTGAATGATTTTCAACACCATATACAAGTTACAACACGTCCGATCATTTATGAGCCTTTTTTACTGAGAAAACTCTAGAAAATGCAAAAACTTGTCGAAACCCAAACAACTTTGCATGATACCTTTAATTTTCATGCAAGGCAATTAAAAAATAGGGTCATTTAATGGATGTCGAGAAACAATGTGCTCTCAAACAGAACATTCTCCCCTCTGCCCGAACAACCTGTGTTGAACATGGTCTAATTTCGGACATCCTTAAAATGACCCCAACTTTTCCAAGTAGCTGAGCATGCCCATGGTAGGCATCCATGCCAGGTTTGAATGACTTCCGACACGTATGCAAGTTGCGGCATGTCCGGCCATTTATTAGCCTTTTTGACTGAAAAACTTCAGAAAATGCAAAACTTGTCAAAAACCCAAGAAGCTTGGCATGGTACTTTTAATTGGTCATACAAGGCCATGGAAAAGAAATTGGGCCATTGGACGGATGTCGGCAAAAAGCATGCTCTTGAACAGAGCCTTCTTGCCATACCCGTAACCCAAAGTTGAACATGGCGTTTTTTGGACATCCTTCATATGACCGACTTGTTCCACTAGGTGGGCTTGCCCATGGTAGGCATCTATGCCAGGTTTGAATGACTTCTGATGCCTTATGCACATTGTGACACGTATGGCCATTTATCGGCCTTTTTTCACCAAGAAAACTCCTGAAAATGCACTACTAGGAAAAAAGCTTATACATAGAGACATACCGGTAGTGCTTGTTAAAACAAAGCGCTACTGCTAAGTAACAGTAGCGCAGGACGTACTAGTACTCTATTGCTACACAAATAGCAGTAGCGCTTCCATCGTAAAACGCACTGCCAGGCTTGGTATAATAGTAGCAGCGCGTTTTAAGGGGACAGTGCTGCAACTAACAAAAGGAAAAGAAAAAAGTAAAGGAAAAAAGACAAGGGCTATAGCTATAGCAGCAATGGGCTCTTCCAAAAAGCGCTATAACTAAGTAGCTATAGCACTTGTTGGGTAAAAGCGCTACTACCAAGTTTGACTTGCCCCTGCGCGAGGGTCCTTCCTTCCCCCAATTACCCATTCTTCTAGCATCTCCCCAACCTCTCCCTCACCGCCCCTGCTCCGTCGTCGCCATGCCTCCGTCGCCATCACCGGAGCCGCCACCGGAGCCGCGCGCCCCCGGAGCCACCCTTGTCCTCTCCTCGCCGCCCCTGCCTCCGTCGCCATCACTAGAGCCGCCACCGGAGCTGCGCGCCGCCGCCACCGGAGCCACGCACCCCTGGAGCTACCCTCGTCCTCCTCGCCGCCCATGCCTCCCTCGACGCCCCTGCCTCCCCGCAACTGTTCCCCCGAGCCATCCTCAATGCTCGCCTCTCTGTAAGCCCCACCCCTCCTCTCTAGGTTAATTAACTTAGGTGAATTTAGTTATGAACACTAGGAATTAACTAGGATAAGTAGGTTAACTGGGTAGGTTAATTTGGTTAACTAACTAGGTTAACTAGCTAGGTTAATTATGTTCATTAGGTTAACTAGCTAGGTAAAGTAGGTTGGCTAGGTTAGAGAGAAAAATAGTTTAGAGCAAATATTTAGTTAGGGCACTAGTGTTTAACTAGGGCAGTAGGGTTTAATTATGGTTTTTGTTTTCATAGTTGTTTTTCAGAAGAAGAAAATGTTGCAGCACTGCTACTAGTAGTATATATAGTGGTACTAGTAGATGTAAATTAGGTTAGGGCAGTAGTGGTACTAGTAGATATTAATTAGATGTTTTTTAGTTAGTGAAGTGGGATTTTACTAGGTTAATTAGGTGAAGTTAAATGAATGACCTAAATGAAAGAAATTAGTAGTTAACTGAATTTTTAGGACAAATTTGTATATGCTTAAGTACTTAACTAAATATTATTTTTAGGACACTTGTATATGCTTAAGTAGTTAATTAAATATATTATAGGGTTGTATATATAGTTGCTTAAGGACTTGTATAGTTGTTCTGCGCCAATGTATGCTTAAGTAGTTGTATAATTCCTAGGGTTCATCAATGGGTGCTTAAGTAGTTGTAGATGCGTAAGTAGCTAGGTAGGGTTCATCTAATTAGTTAGTACTTATAGATGCTTAAGTACTAGGGCAGTAGGGTTAGGGCAGTAGGGTTTAACTAGATGTTAATTAGGGCAGTAGGGTTTAGTTTAGACAAAAAATTCAGTGTAAAAATATAAATTTCTATCAGTGTTGCAAGTGTACTAGGTTCTTAATTTTTATTGATTTTTTTATTATGACAGAAATTTAGGACATAATTTGAATTGAGTTCTGGGGTTTATAATTTGAAATTTATGTATATTTTCTTGAAGTGTCAAACATTTAAGTGGTCATGTTATATGCAAATTCCTCAATAGTGTTTGCTGATAACCCACAAGTATAGGGGATCGCAGCAGTTTTCGAGGGTAGAGTATTCAACCCAAATTTATTGATTCGACACAAGGGGAGCCAAAGAATATTCTCAAGTATTAGCAGCTGAGTTGTCAATTCAACCACACCTGGAAACTTAATATTTGCAGCAAAGTATTTAGTAGTAAATAATATGATAATAGTGGTAACGGTAGCAAAAGGTAATGATAACAAAAGTAATGTTTTTGGTATTTTGTAGTGATTGTAACAATAGCAACAGAAAAGTAAATAAGCGAAGAAGAATATATGGAAAGCTCATAGGCAATGGATCAGTGATGGAGAATTATGCCGGATGCGGTTCATCATGTAACAGTCATAACCTAGGGTGACACAGAACTAGCTCCAATTCATCAATGTAATGTAGGCATGTATTCTAAATATAGTCATATGTGCTTATGGAAAAGAACTTGCATTACATCTTTTGTCCTACCCTCCTGTGGCAGCGGGGTCCTAGCGGAAACTAAGGGATATTAAGGCCTCCTTTTAATAGAGTACCGGACCAAACCATTAACACATGAACTCCTCAAACTACGATCATCACCGGGAGTGGTCCCGATTATTGTCACTTCAGGGTTGCCGGATCATAACACATAGTAGGTGACTATAGACTTGCAAGATAGGATCAAGAACTCACATATATTCATAAAAACATAATAGGTTCAGATCTGAAATCATGGCACTCGGGCCCTAGTGACAAGCATTAAGCATAGCAAAGTCATAGCAACATCAATCTCAGAACATAGTGGATACTAGGGATCAAACCCTAACAAAACTAACTCGATTACATGATAAATCTCATCCAACCCATCACCGTCCAGCAAGCCTACAATGGAATTACTCACGCACGGCGGTGAGCATCATGAAATTGGTGATGGAGGATGGTTGATGATGACGATGGCGATGGATTCCCCTCTCTAGTGCCCCAAACGGACTCCAGATCAGCCCTCCCGAGATGTTTTAGGGCTTGGCAGCGGCTCCGTATCGTAAAACGCGATGAATCCTTCTCCTCTATTTTTTTCTCCCCGAAAGCAAATATATAGAGTTGGAGTTGAGGTCGGAGGAGCTCCAGGGGGCCCACGAGGTTGGGGGCGCGCCCAGGGGGGCGGGTGCGCCCCCCACCCTCGTGGCGAGGGTTTGGGCCCCCTGGCCTTGATCTTTTGCTAGTATTTTTCATTATTTCCAAAAAGACGCTCCGTGAAGTTTCAGGTCATTCCGAGAACTTTTTTTTCTGCACATAAATAACACCAGGGCAATTCTGCTGAGAACAGCGTTTGTCCGGGTTAGTTCAATTCAAATCATGCAAGTTAGAGTCCAAAACAAGGGCAAAAGTGTTTGGAAAAGTAGATACGACGGAGACGTATCAACTCCCCCAAGCTTAAACCTTTGCTTGTCCTCAAGCAATTCAGTTGACAAACTGAAAGTGAAAAAGAAAAACTTTTACAAACTCTGTTTGCTCTTGTTGTTGTAAATATGTAAAGCCAGCATTCAAGTTTTCAGCAAAGATTATGAACTAAACATATTCACAATAACTCTCAGGTCTCATGTTTACTCATATCAATGGCATAATCAACTAGTGAGCAATAATAATAAATCTCAGATGACAACACTTTCTCAAAACAATCATAATATGATATAACAAGATGGTATCTCGCTAGCCCTTTCTAAGACCGCAAAACATAAATGCAGAGCACCTTTAAAGATCAAGGACTGACTAGACATTGTAATTCATGGTAAAAGAGATCCAGTCAAGTCATATTCAATGTAAACTAACAGTAATGAATGCAAATGACAGCGGTGTTCTCCAACTGGTGCTTTTTAATAAGAGGATGATGACTCAACATGAATGTAAATAGATAGGCCCTTCGCAGAGGGAAGCAGGGATTTGCAAGAGCTCGGTTTTGAAATAGAGATGAATAATATTTTGAGCGGTATACTTTCATTATCAACATAACAACCAAGAGATGGCAATATCTTCCATGCTACACACATTATAGGCGGTTCCCAAACAGAATGGTAAAGTTTATACTACCCCTCCACCAACAGGCATCAATCCATGGCTTGCTCGAAACAACGAGTGCCTCCAACTATAAAAAGTCCCAGGGGGAGTTTTGTTTGCAATTATTTTGATTTAGTTTGCATAAAGCATGGGACTAGGCATCCCGGTGACCAGCCATTTTCTCATGAGTGAGGAGCGGAGTCCACTCCTCTTGAGAATAACCCGCCTAACATGGAAGATACAGACAGCCCTAGTTGATACATGAGCTATTCGAGCATACAAAACAGGATATTTATTTGAAGGTTTAGAGTTTGGCACATACAAATTTACTTGGAACGGCAGGTAGATACCGTATATAGGTAGGTATGGTGGACTCATATGGATTAACTTTGGGGTTTATGGGATTGGATGCACAAGCAGTATTCCCGCTTAGTACAGGTGAAGGCTAGAAAGAGACTGGCAAGCGACCAGCTAGAGAGCGACAACAGTCATGAACATGCATTAAAATTAATCGACACTGAATGCAAGCATGAGTAGGATATAATGCACCATGAACATAAATATCGTAGAGGCTATGTTGATTTTGTTTCAACTACATGCGTGAACATGTGCCAAGTCAAGCCACTCAAATCGTTCAAAAGAGGATACCACCCTATCATACCAAATCACAACCATTTTAATAGCATGTTGGCACCCAAGCTAAACCATTATAAGCTCCTAGCTAATTAAGCATGTCATAAGAAACTATGATCTCTGGTTGTCATTGCAAACATGTTTATTCGTAATAGGCTGAATCAGGAACGATGAACTAATCATATTTATAAAAACAAGAGAGGTCGAGTTCATACCAGCTTTTTTCATCTCAGTCAGTCCATCATATGTCGTCATAATTGCCTTTCACTTGCACGACTGAATGATGTGGATAATAATAATAGTGCACGTGCATTGGACTAAGCTGGAATCTGCAAGCATTCAATAAATAGGAGAAGACAAGGCAATATGGGCTCTTTTGTTAGATCAACAATAATGCATATAAGAGCCACTTCAACAATTTAATCATGGTCTTCTCCTATCGACCCCCAAAGAAAAGAAAAGAAATAAAACTATTTACATGGGAAAGCTCCCAACAAGCAAAAGAAGAACAGGAAATCTTTTTGGGGTTTCTTTTTAATTACTTTTACAAGCATGGAAATTAAAACTAGCTAAAAGCTACAACTAATTTTTTTGGTTTTTCTTAAGGTTTATCAAACACACAAGAAGAAAGCATAAAAAGGAAATAAACTAGCATGGATATTACAATGAAAAAGTATGAGCACCGACATCTAGCAATGAGTGTGTGAACATGAATGTAATGTCGGTGGGAAATACGTAGTCCACCAAGCTTAGGCTTTTGGCCTAAGTTGGTCTAATGCCACGGATGGCCTGGCGGATATCCAAAGTTGTAGTTGGGGTCGTACTGAGATGCAGCAGTCATTGCATCGTGGGCTGCAGCTTGGAGGCGAGCTATCTCAGCTCTCCTCTTATACTCGTCCACCTCCTCTCTAGTTGTAGAATATCTCTCTTTTGCCTAGAAGTCAAAGAAAGTAGAAGCAGGGAGAGCGACGTGATAGGTGTGTCGTGTGTCAAAGATTAGTCGGTACTGGAGGAACTGATCGTTCCTCTCAACAAACTGATGACGAACCATAGCCTCATAATCCAAATAAGCGGGAGGCAACTCAATATCATCCTCACGTATGGTTATACCAAGAAAATTAGCTACATGGGTTGCATAAATTCCACCAAAGAAATCTCCATTAAATCTATTAAGATGCAACCTACGTGCAACAATGGCTCCCAAATTATAATATTTATCCCCTAACACAGCACTCCTAAGAATACTGAGGTCAGGGACACACATATGACATGCTTCATCTTTACCGTTAATGCATCTACCTATGAAGAGAGCAAAATAATGTATAGCAGGAAAGTGAATGCTCCCTATGGTAGCTTGTGCTATATCTCTTGATTCCCCCACAGTTTTACTATTAAGAAAATCTCTAAATTCAGATTTGCAAGGTTCAATTGTACTACCCCATTGTGGAAGTTTACAAGCAGTGGTAAAGTCCTCTAAGTCCATAGTGTAAGAATTTTCATAAAGATCAAATAGGACAGTTTGAGAATTACGCGAGGATGAAAATTCAAACCTCCTCACAAAGGAGCTAGTGAGATAGTGGTACTGACGGCACTTTTCTTCCTCGAAGCTCACAAGGTCAACGTTACGCAAATATGCGTTAAATTCTTCCTTAATTCCCGCTCGATCCATGAAGTCCTCTGAAGGCCATTCACAAGGCCGCACTGGAGCGTCCCTTGGTGGCTCATCGTCAGCATCACGCATTGCAAGCCAGGGTCCTTGCTTCCTTGAAGGACCACCTTGGTACATTTTCTAAACATATTTCTTCCTCTGAAAAATTTCTGAAATTTTTAGTAACTTCAAATAAAAGTAAACCGAACTCAACAAAATTGATAGCAACTACTCCTACAAGTGCCTAGAGCCCATATCATGCATCAAAACTACTTTTGACCATATAAATTTGACATGCAAGCTCAAGAACAGGGTCACCTAAGCAGCAAAAATATGCGATGAATAAAGCACTAGAACAAAAACTAACTAGACCAATGGAGGAGTCACATACCAAGGAACAATCCCCCCAAGCAGTTTTGTGAGAGGTGCTTTGAGCAAGGAGATCGAAAATCGCAGCAAAATGAGCAAGAACTCATGCTTGAGCTGGATATTGGTGTTTGTGGGAGGAAGAAGGAGTGTGTGGGTGCAGGAATAAGTGGAGGAGGGCCACCGTGGACCCACGAGGCAGGGGCGCGCCCAGGGGGTAGGGCGCGCCCTCCACCCTCGTGGCCAGGTGGATGCCCCCCCTGCTGTGTTCTTAGTGCCAAATATTCTCAAATATTCCAGAAAAAAGCATATTTAAATTTCAGGGCATTTGGAGAACTTTTATTTTCAGGGTATTTTTATATTGCAGGGATAATTCAGATAACAGACAGAAAATACTATTTTTATTTTATTTAATATAAATAGCAGAAAGTGAAAGGAGGGTACAGAGAGTTGTGTATTCTAACTCCATCCATCTCATGCTCATCAAAAGGAATCCACTAACAAGGTTGATAAAGTCTTGTTAACAAACTCATTCCGAATAACATGGAACCGGAGAATTTTTGAATAACACTAGGTTATCTCAACGGGGATATGCACATCCCCAACAATAAGAATATCATATTTCTTCTTGACAGTAGGTAGAGGAAATTCAAAACCACCAAAAATAATCGATGGAATTTTTCCAATAGGATTGATACTATGAACTTGAGGTTGTTTCCTCGGAAAGTGTACCGTATGCTCATTACCATTAACATGAAAAGTGACATTGCCTTCGTTGCAATCAATAACAGCCCCTGCAGTATTCAAAAAGGGTCTTCCAAGAATAATGGACATACTATCGTCCTCGGGAATATTAAGAATAACAAAGTCCGTTAAAATAGTAAAGTTTGCAACCACAACAGGTGCATCCTCACAAATACCGACAGGTATAGCAGTTGATTTATCAGCCATTTGCAAAGATATTTCAGTAGGTGTCAACTAATTCAAATCAAGTCTACGATATAAAGAGAGAGGCATAACACTAACACCGGTTCCAAGATCACATAAAGCAGTTTTAACATAGTTCCTTTTAATGGAGCATGGTATAGTGGGTACTCCTAGATCTCCTAACTTCTTAGGTATTCCACCTTTAAAAGTATAATTAGCAAGCATGGTGGACATTTCAGCTTCTGGTATATTTCTTTTATTAGTGACAATTTCTTTCATATACTTAGCATAAGGACTCATTTTAAGCATATCAGTTAATCACATACGCAAAAAGAAAGGTCTAATCATTTCAGCAAAGCACTCAAAATCCTCATCATCCTTTTTCTTGGATGGTTTGGGAGGAAAAGGCATGGGTTTCTGAACCCATGGTTCTCTTTCTTTACCATGTTTCCTAGCAACAAAGTCTCTCTTATCATAACATTGATTCTTTGACTGTGGGTTATCAAGATCAATAGCAGGTTCAATTTCTATATCATTATCATTGCTAGGTTGAGCATCATCATGAACATTACCATTAACATTATCACTAGTTTCAGGTTCATTACCAGATTGAGTTTCAGCATCAGAAATAGAAATAACATTTGGATTCTCAGGTGTTTCAGTAATAGGTTCACTAGAAGCATGCAAAGTCCTATCATTTTTCCTTTTCTTCCTTTTAGAAGGACTAGGTGCATCTATATTATTTCTCTGAGAATCTTTCTCAATTCTCTTAGGGTGGCCTTTAGGATACAAAGGTTCCTTAGTCATTTTACCAGTTCTAGTAGACACTCTAACAGCAAAAGCATTATTCTTACTATTCAATTCATTGAGCAAATCATTTTGAGCTTTAAGTACTTGTTCTACTTGAGTAGTAACCATAGAAGCATGTTTACTAATAAGTTTAAGTTCACCTTTAATATTAGCCATATAATCACCCAAGTGTTCAAGCATGTCAGCACTGCATTTTAATTCTCTACCAAAATAAGCATTGAAGTCTTCTTGCTTAACCATAAATTTATCAAACTCATCTAAACATGGGCTAGCAAACTTAGTAAATGGGATTTCAGCTTTATCATAACTATAGAGAGAATTTACCTTTACTACATGTGTCGGGTTATCAAGACCATGTATTTCTTCAATAGGAGATGGATTAAAATTATGCATTTCTTCGACAGGCGGTAAATTAAGACCATGTATTTCTTCAATAGGAGGTAAATTCTTAACATCTTCAGCTTTAATACCCTTTTCATTCATGGATTTCTTTGCCTCTTGCATATCTTCATGACTGAGAAATAGAATACCCCTTTTCTTCGGAGTTGGTTTAGGCATAGGCTCAAGAAGTGTCCAATTATTTTCATTTCAATAGAATTTCAGCTTCATCCGGTGTTCTTTCCCTGAAAACAGAACCAACACAACTATCCAGGTAATCTCTGGAAGCATCGGTTAGTCCATTATAAAAGATATCAAGTATTTCATTTTTCTTAAGAGGATGATCAGGCAAAGCATTAAGTAATTGGAGAAGCCTCCCCCAAGCTTGTGGTAGACTCTCTTCTTCAAATTGCACAAAATTATATATATCCCTTAAAGCAGCTTGTTTCTTATGAGCAGGAAAATATTTAGCAGAGAAGTAATAAATCATATCCTAGGGACTACGCACAACCAGGATCAAGAGAATTAAACCATATCTTAGCATCACCCTTTAATGAGAACGGAAATATTTTAAGGATATAAAAGTAGCGAGTTCTCTCATCATTAGTGAACAGGGTGGCTATAACATTTAATTTAGTAAGATGTGCCACAACAGTTTTAGATTCATAGCCATTAAAAGGACCAGATTCAACCAAAGTAATTATATCAGGATCAATAGAGAATTCATAATCATTATCAGTAACATATAGGTGAAGTAGCAAAAGCAGGGTCAGGTTTCATTCTAGCATTAAGGGATTGCTGCTTCCATTTAGCTAATAACCTCTTTAGATCATATCTATCATTGCAAGCAAGAATAGTTCTAGCAGATTCTTCATCCATAACTTAACCCTCAGGAACTACAGGCAATTCATATTTATTAGGGGGAGAGTCTTCATCATCACTTTCATCAATATTATCAGTTTCAATAATTTCATTCTCTCTAACCCTAGCAAGTTGTTCATCAAGAAATTCACCAAGTGGCATAGTAGTATCAAGCATAGAAGTACTTTCATCATAAGTATCATGCATAGCAGAAGTGGCATTATCAATAACATGCGACATATCAGAATGAATAGCAGAAGCAGGTTTAGGTGTCGTAAGCTTACTCAAAAATGAAGGTGAATCAAGTGCAGAGCTAGATGGCAGTTCCTTACCTCCCCTTGTAGTTGAGGGATAAATCTTGGTTTTTGGATCTCTCAAGTTCTTCATAATGATAAGCAGATATAAATCCCAAGTGACTCAAAGAATAGAGCTATGTTCCCCGGCAACGGCGCCAGAAAATAGTCTTGATAACCCACAAGTATAGGGGATCGCAACAGTTTTCGAGGGTAGAGTATTCAACCCAAATTTATTGATTTGACACAAGGAGAGCCAAAGAATATTCTCAAGTATTAGCAGCTGAGTTGTCAATTCAACCACACCTGGAAACTTAATATCTGCAGCAAAGTATTTAGTAGCAACGTAATATGATAATAGTGATAACGGTAGCAAAAGGTGATGATAAAAAAAGTAATGTTTTTGGTATTTTGTAGTGATTGTAACAATAGCAACGGAAAGTAAATAAGCGAAGAATAATATATGGAGAGCTCGTAAGCAATGGATCAGGGATGGAGAATTATGTCGGATGCAGTTCATCATGTAATAGTCATAACCTTGGGTGACACAGAACTAGCTCCAATTCATCAATGTAATGTAGGCATGTATTCCGAATATAGTCATACGTGCTTATGGAAAAGAACTTGCATGACATCTTTTGTCCTACCCTCCCGTGGCAGCGGGGTCCTAGCGGAAACTAAGAGATATTAAGGCCTCCTTTTAATAGAGTACCGGACCAAAGCATTAACACATAGTGAATACATGAACTCCTCAAACTACGGTCATCACCGGGAGTGGTCCTGATTATTGTCACTTCGGGGTTGCCAGATCATAACACATAGTAGGTGACTATAGACTTGCAAGATAGGATCAAGAACTCACATATATTCATAAAAACATAATAGGTTCAGATCTGAAATCATGGCACTCGGGCCCTAGTGACAAGCATTAAGCATAGCAAAGTCATAGCAACATCAATCTCAGAACATAGTGGATACTAGGGATCAAACCCTAACAAATCTAACTCGATTACATGATAAATCTCATCCAACCCATCACCGTCCAGCAAGCCTACGATGGAATTACTCACGCACGGCGGTGAGCATCATGAAATTGGTGATGGAGGATGGTTGATGATGACGATGGCGACGGATTCCCCTCTCCGGAGCCCCGAACGGACTCTAGATCAGCCCTCCCGAGAGGTTTTAGGGCTTGGCGGCGGCTCCGTATCGTAAAACACGACGAATCCTTCTCCTCTATTTTTTTTCTCCCTGAAAGCAAATATATAGAGTTGGAGTTGAGGTCGGAGGATCTCCAGGGGGCCCACAAGGTAGGGGGCACGCCCCCACCCTCGTGGCTAGGGTGTGGGCCCCTTGGCCTTGATCTTTTGCCAGTATTTTTCATTATTTCCAAAAAGATGCTCCGTGGAGTTTCAGGTCATTCCGAGAACTTTTGTTTCTGCACATAAATAACACCCTGGCAATTCTGCTGAAAACAACGTCAGTCCAGGTTAGTTCCATTCAAATCATGCAAATTAGAGTCCAAAACAAGGGCAAAAGTGTTTGGAAAAGTAGATACGACGGAGATGTATCATTTGCTCATGTTTATCTACTGTTGTAGTTGCTCATGTACATGTTCTTAAGTGGTCCTGTTATATGCAATATTAAAGTGGTTTGATTGTGCCCAAGTGGCCTTTTGTTGTTTCTAGGAAATGAAGCGGAGTGGCCTATGTTTTGCCGGAATGTTTATTCATTTCCATTTCGGAAAATTTCAGGTGCTCGATTTGTCCATTTTTTTTAGCAAAGTTCATGCTGAAATTTTCTGTGAATTTCGGCATGACTTGAGCTACAAACTAGGACATATCGAGTGTCCGGGATTCGCCGCACCGGGAATGAATCAACATTCCTACAAAACTTTGAGTTATGCAAGACGAAAATTTATTTGTGATGTAATTAAACCGTCCTCCTCATCTAGCGACATGATTTGTATTGGATGATATGATGAGACTATTGTGTGTATGATATGATGAGCATATTGCATGTTTATGATATGATTAGAATACTGTATAAAACATGTGCAAAAACAGCATAAATATGTAGCAAAGAAAAAGATATGAGAAAATGTACTAGTAGCACTCTTTAGCGCTGGACGGGAAAACACTACTTCTAAAGCACTTAGCAGTAGCGCTGGTATGGAAAGCGCTACTGCTAAGTAGGTATAGCAGTAGTGCGTGTAAACACGTGCTACTGCTAAACGTTAGCTGTAGCGCCATATCAGTAGCGCGGGGCCCCGCACTACTGATAGCCCTTGGACCTGCACTACTGCTATGCTTTTCCCTAGTAGTGCTGCAAAAACTTATCGTACTTGAAACAACTTGGCATGGTGACTTGAATTAGTAATACAAGGCCAAATTTTTCACAAATTCAAAAAATGTTCGAGGAGTTTTAAATAATGTTCACGCTTTCAAAATTTGTTTGAAATTTAAAAACTATTTCTGTTTTCCAAAAAAATCTACATAGGTACAAAAAATATACGGGGAAACTAAAAAATGGTTTCAAATTTATGTTCGTGTTTCTAAGTTTTTTTAATTCCAAATTTTTTAGTGTTTTCCAAAGAAATGTTCAAAAAATATTCGTGTTCAAAATTTTGTTAATTATTTTTAAGAAATGTTCGTTTTTTGAAATTTTGAGAAATTTTGAAAGACATAAACATAAAAATATTTCTAAATTTTCTTAAAATGTGAATTTTTTATTTTATAAACAAAATTTGAAAAGGCAAACATTTCTTGTAATTTTGAGAAAAAATAGAACTACGATCATTTTTTGAAAAAGATAAAAGTAAAGAAAAAATGAAAAAGAAACAAATAGTGGGAAAAGGACCGGTTGAGCTATGGGCAGGCCCAGCTAAAACGGGGGCTTCTCTGAACTGAAGAAGAAGGAAAGAAGAAGAAAGTAAATCGGCACAAGCTTTAAAATCTCTAGCTAGTTAGTGCAGTTTTGTTTGAATGTAGTGGTCATGAGTTTGATTCATGTCGCCCACACTCTTTTTTGAAGTTTAAAAGGAAAGAGAAAAAAGCTGAGAGCACCGTGTACTGCGGTATGTACACAAGCGACGTATCCGCGCGGGTGACGTATTTTTTAAAAAGACCACCATACCATTTTTTATGAAGGGCTATGGAAAGGATTCCAACCATCGATGTATTTACGGGGTGTATCGAAGCAGAAGTGATAGTATATTCATTTGGTAGAGATGAAACCAGTCGAGAAAAATTAACATGAGATAAAAGTCACACCAAAGCAAAACGAATAATAAGGAGATCATGGCGTGAAGGTAGGGGATTAAAGCTGAATAACCTCCATAAATCAAATCATTATATTACCCTTTAAAACCCAATAGATTGGTTTCTATCTTCGCCCTTGATCCACATCAAAAATAACAAAATGTCGGTGATGGCCGCACAGATGATCCCCAACTGCTCAGAATTTGTGCTCTGTTCCAAGAATGGGGCCCCTAGCCCGGCTTCGTGGAAGTATTGGTTGCAGTCACGCACGACCGAGGGTACATCTAGTTATTTTTTATTCACATTATTTACAAAATCACATATTTATGGACAAAAAGTTTAATAAAATGAAAGTAAAAAACAAAAATACCAAACAATAAAGGGTGAAAGATGAACGAAAATATATGAAAAGAAGATACTAATGAGAAAAAATGAAGAGGAAATTAACAAAAAGAAAAATAATAATAAATAAGTAAAAATCTGGCACATGGGTTGGGCCATCAATGCGCGCGAAATGGGGCCACCAAAAGGCTAGAATAGGATTTTCTGCTCCACAACGCTCTAGCTTAGTTTAATACCACCTCGATGGTGAGAGGAGGCGGGGTGATAAAGCAAGTGTATATAACTAGCACATAGGTCACCGCTGCAGCATACTCGACTGGTCAAGAAAGGTCGTGGCCTAGATCAACTGCTCACATTGCACTTGATGAGCATGTTGTTCTACCATCTCCCCAATTAGGAGAATGGACATCATAATATTTTGTAGAGGGGGCATGCGTTTGTGCGGCCCCTACTAATCTAGAAAATTCAAATTTAGAAATTAGTAAATTGTAGCTATGCATGTTTGGCAAGCTGCTTCCACTTCATCAAGCAAGCGTATGTGGTATGTTTGGTTTGCCTTCAAAGGTTTTGCAATGTAAAGACTTGAAAAAATAATAATAACTCTATGGAAAGTTGGGTACTCATTTTCGCAACCAGTCAATTAGTAGCCAATATTTGGGTCAATGCCAAATATTGGCATGTAAAAATTTAACATCAAACCAAGCAGGATCACAATGTTCTTTTTGATGTCTTATGAAAATATTTGTACTACAACCATGATTTGACACACAATGTTCCTAGTGATGACATCTTCAAGACAAGGCTAGACTATAATATGATTATCAATTTAATTACGGGTTTGTGAACAGATAGCATATTGTTACTACAAGCTTAATTACTTTCCACACACTAAATTGTTTTTTTCACAATATTCTTTGGAATGTTCCCCTGATATATCTACCTTTAAGAACTTTTCATGTGGAGAATGTCGCAACAAGTTATCAATGCGACTTGATGAGCCAAATCATGATTTAAAGAGACAATAGATGTTGGGATCGTCGGTCTAACTGGTTTACACACTCAATGTGCCAGATCATAGAACTGACACTTCAATCTGATGCTATTAATTACTTTACATTTTTTTGCTCCATTAAGTTTATTAAGCTTTTGTTCATCATCGGATAAACCAACACTAATCTTCATCTGTTCTGCACTTATTAGCTATAGGGGACGAATCTCCAGTATAGAGTATACGCACTGGTGTGAACTAACACTAGCGATTTTTTAAAATCCTTCACTAAATTCTGTTTAATCATTGTTCATTTTGGGAATGACACCATGATATAGAACTGAGCCATAGGATCTCTTTTCCATCCTCACCCTTCGCTATAGTCTGACAAGAAGCGTTGTCCTTCTTTGAAGAACTAATGACAATGTATAAGAACTAGGGGTTGGGGCGCCACATGTGGCACCTCTTGAGAGGAAGCTGGGCATTGCCAGGTTGGCAAACGCCCATTCCACTTGCTTTCTTACTATCTTGTAATACATGGACATGGAGTAAGAAGTTAAACTACAACTTTCAAAAGAGCCAAATAAATGACACACAAACACAAAGAGATTAGGCCGTGTGAAACACAAAACATTGGAAGGCATGAGATAGAACTAGAGGAGAGGTAGATAGCTCATACTGCTCATTTAGTAATGAATCAATATATACTGCAAGTTTATGCAATGGTAAGAATTCAACATTCAATTGTGACATGCAGTGCTACACCAAAATGATAAGAACATAGTGACGGAAAGTTTAAAGGGTATTCAAGCTGAATGCTCAGATTATAAAATCAACATGAAATATGTGATGAAAATTCCACCCAGTTCCATGGAGATCTTTGGCTACTAGTTCTTGGCATGGTGGATTCTGATACATCCTACAAAACAACCATACCATTCAACAAGCCAGAAATTGTGTACACATGCGTGAACATGGTGCTCATTGCCCATCTCCTTTTGCCTAATACACAAAGTGCCATACTCCTTCTCTTTTCTCCTGAAGTTTGCAATGGCATGTACCGCAAGTCTCTTCTGCCTAATAGGGAATGTTGTGCATGCCACCAAATTTGAGTAGACATAAGTTCGCTAATCATCCATCTGCATACTGCTAGAGCTGTTTTTAGGCGCAACAAATAGTACAACTCCTCAGCGGTATGGCCAACTCTAACAACCAGATGCAAGTATGAGATTCCTAGGGAGAGCACACACATACCTGAATTGTGGCCCATGCGTACGCCTCCACCGTCCGGCCTCACAGTGCTTGCAGCAACCGCTGAGCACCTTCATCTTGCCCACCCCAATGCCCCGAGACATCGTAAGAGCAGCAACACAAATGAACTTGTTAATCTGGAGAATGTCATCCATTGGCACATTTTGGGGACACGGAGGGGTAGAGCACCATCCCATCCTGCTCATTAATTAGAGTGGAGTGTGAGTATTACCCATCCCGCTAATTACAAACTTGGGCATCTAAATACCATCAGGAGAAGTTTAAAACCTGCCAACAAAAGTTAACTAATGATGCAATGAGAATCTAATGGTGCGGCAGTACAACTGTACCTAAAAAACATCTGTGTAAATTGTCCTTGCCCCAAAAAGAAAAGCATCCGGATCTGATGTGAAATAGCATAACAATAAATAAGTAATAGACATGCGTCACATGACCTTCAGGTTGTTAGGGGAGTACTGTACTTACAGAGAATGGGTTTCCTATCATTGGTTTCTACTAATTGTACTTCATTTTCAGCACGCGTTGCTTCACAAATTCTTCGTGGTTGACTCCCTGTCAAAATGTTTATGAAAAAAAAATTCAGCAAATTTATAACTTAATTCTGAAGTTTTGAACCTTATCGATTTGATTCCTAGCTATTCTAGGCATTAACACAAACATGTGCAGTAGAAAAGCATGTGTACATTTTTTTGTACAGGCACAATTCAGAACGTCAGCTTGAGGCATGAATTGAACCAAGAAAGCACATTATTAAGAGGGGAATGAGAGAGAGATAGCAATTTCTAGCAGAGAATTGGATAAGGAGAGGAAAAGTTGCATCATCTGTAGGTTGCATTAAATTAGTAGTAGTTCGGCATCATTTGCACAGAAATAGTGGCAGAAGAAACAGGATAGGAGCTTTCTCTTCTTGCTAACCTACCAATTTATTGTACAAATGCTTTCTGTGTACATATTTAGATGTCATTCTGTTGCTATTTATAAGGGTTTCAATTTTTTTGTTACTTTATGGCTTTATGCAAATATTTTTCATTTTGTTTCTAAGAACTTAAGCATTACATGTACGGAATTTGTATTTTCCAAACATTCTGGTTTTGGTAATAGATCTAAACCACCTGATCGCCCTTCGATATCCACCTACAACGCGTGCAGCCACTCGATAATTCCATTGACTATCACAATCGAGAAGAAGAAAGTGCTCCCGTGAGCGACCGCGCGCAACCGGAACGCCCGCCGTTGCCCCTCCCGCGAGCGTCGCCGCCGGCCACTGAGGGAGTCTTGGATTAGGTGGTCCTCGGACAGCCGGACTATATCCTTTGGCCGGATTGTTGGACTATGAAGATACAAGATTGAAGACTTCGTCCCGTGTTCGGGTGGGACTCTCCTTTGCGTGGAAGGCAAGCTTGGCAATTCGGATATGTATATCTCCTCCCTTGTAACCGACTATGTGTAACCCTAGTCCCTCTGGAGTCTATATAAACCGGAGGGTTTTAGTCCGTAGGACAATAACAATCATACCATAGGCTAGCTTCTAGGGTTTAGCCTCTCCGATCTCGTGGTAGATCAACTCTTGTAATACTCATATCATCAAGATCAATCAAGCAGGAAGTAGGGTATTACCTCCATCGCGAGGGCCCGAACCTAGGTAAACATTGTGTCCCCCGCCTCATGTTACCATCCGCCTTAGACGCACAGTTCGGACCCCCTACCCGAGATCCGCCAGTTTTGACACCGACATTGGTGCTTTCACTGAGAGTTCCACCGTGTCGTCATCATAAGGCTTGATGGCTCCTTCGATCATCGGCAACGATGCGATCCAGGGTGAGGTTTTCCTCCCCGGACAGATCTTTGTATTCGGCGGCTTCGTACTGCGGGCCAACTCGCTCGGCCATCTGAGCAGATCGAGAGCAACGCCCCTGGCCATCAGGAAGGTTTGGAAGTTTGAACTATACTGCCGACATCCGCGGGGACTTGATCTTCGACGAATTCAAGTCCGTGTCAGGTGCGCCGCACAGTCACGACGGGCATGACTTAGCTCTACCGCCGGACAGTGTTCAGGAGATCACACCTCTGGCGACTCCGGCCCTTGATCCGGAGTAGATCGCATCATCCGAGGACGGGTGGATGGACCCCACCCCGAAGGCCGCACACTCAGCAGCGATAGAGCCGAATACTGACTTCACCTCCTACGAGACCTGTGTTGCCAGTCCTTTGGGTTCGTCCCCAGCCACGGTCTCTCGCCTGTGTCCGTACCTATCAAATCTAATTGGGCGCTGATCACGGAGTTTTCCTCTGCGGATATCTTTCAGCACTCTCCCTTGGGCGATGTGCTAAATTCATTAAGATCTCTCTCCTTGTCAGGAGGCCCTTGGCCGAACTGTGTTCAGCTCGAGTGGGAAGCGTATGACGAAGAAATCTGTTCCCCAACCACCACCCACTTAATATCCACTGTCGACGACTTAACCGACATGCTTGATTTCGGCTCCGAAGACATCGACGGTATGGACGACGATGCGGGAGACGAACAGGAACCACCACCCGCAGGGCGCTAGACTGCCACTTCATCACATGATATATACATGGTGGATACACCATAAGAAAATGATGACAAGGAATGGGAGGAAGCAATGAAGGACAATTCCCTCGAGAAGCAACCAAAGCAACGGTGTAAGCGCCGCGCCAAATCCCGCCCTGGCAAAAACAGCGATAACAGTGCAAGAAAGAGTAACACCCAGTCGACCCCAAAGGAGACAACGGCCACATGAACCCAACGGTAGAGCAGGGTGAACCAGCGGACGGCGAACATAGTACGGAGCCGCTGTCCGGTCACGACGACCCTGAGGGTAAAACTCATCAACCTGTCTCTGGAGACATGAATAGTCCGGACGGCGATGCACACATCATCCCTAAAAGGCACTTGGGACAAGAGAACCTTCATAAAAGGCTCATTGAAACCGCGCGGAGCCTAAAGAAGCAGAAGCAAAGGCTTAAGACCGTGCAGAATACACTCAACAGCAGATGGAATAAAGTGCTTGACACGGAAGAAAAGTACGGCGGTAATCGCCACACAAAAAGCTATCCAAAGCGCAAGCTATTGCCTGAATTCGACGATGAGGCCTTAGAGCCCACTCAGCCGGAAAATAAAACGGCCGATCAACCGGACCGGCCACCCCGTGGTCGCGACAGGGCGGCTAACGATGACGTACACAAGTCAGCACACGACCTATGTGAGGACCTACACAAAAAAGCCGGTTTGAATAGGTCCATTTACGGACCTAGGAAGCGTGTTTCGGCACAGGATCATCGCCGCCCAAATGACTACACTGACAGGATAATAGTTCGGAATCCAAACCGAACACTACAACCACCAGACACACCCAAAAACAGGGGTGCCGCGCACCCCCCTATGCTTCAGCGATGAGGTACTGGACCATGAATTCCCAGAAGGATTCAAACCCGTGAACATAGAGTCATACAACAGAACAACAGACCCTGGGGTCTGGATTGAGGACTTTATCCTTCACATCCACATGGCTCGTGGAGATGATCTCCACACCATAAAATGCTTGCCCTTAAAGTTGAAAGGACCAGCTAGGCACTGGTTGAAAAGCCTCCCCGAAAACTCAATTGGATGTTGGGAAGAGCTCGAGGACGCTTTCAGGGCTAATTTTCAAGGGACCTATGTCCGACCTCCGGATGCAGACAATTTAAGTCACATAATTCAGCAACCCAGAGAGTCAGCCCGAAAGCTTTGGAATAGATTCCTCACTAAGAAGAATCAAATTGTCGATTGCCCGGACGATGAAGCCTTAGCAGCTTTCAAACATAGTGTCCGGGACGAATGGCTTGCCAGACACCTCGGCCAGGAAAAACCAAGGACAATGGCAGCCCTAACAAGCCTTATGGCCCGCTTTTGCATGGGCGAGGATAGTTGGCTGGCCCGCAGCGGCAACAGCGACCCAAGCGTCGAAGTCAGGGATGGCAATGGAAAACCACGACGCAATAAAAACAAGCGTCGAAGCAACAAAGACAGCCCAGACAACACAGTGGTGAACGCCGGATTCAGGGGCTCTCGACCCGGTCAACAGAAGAAGCCATTCAAAGGCAGCAGAGATGGACCGTCCAGCCTACACAAGATTCTGGACAGATTATGTCAGATTCATGGCACCTCCGATAAACCTGCAAATCACACCAACAGAGAATGCTGGGTCTTTAAGCAGGCCGGAAAGCTAAACGCCGAACACAACGGGAGGGAGACACCAAGTGAAGACGAGGATGAGCCTCACCAACAAAATACTGGGGGACAGAAAAAATTCCCACCAGAAGTCAAAACAGTGAACATGATTCACGTAACGAAGAGTAGGAGCACATGCGCACTCCGAGACGTACGCGCCATAGAGCCCGTTACCCCCAAGTTCAACCCTTGGTCGGCCTGCCCAATCACTTTTGGTAGAAGGGATCACCCGACTAGTATCCGGCATGGAGGATTGGCTGCCTTGGTACTAGACCCAATAATTGACGGATACCATCTCACCCGAGTCCTTATGGACGGCGGCAGTAGTCTTAATATGATATATCAAGACACAGTCCGCAAAATGGGGATAGACCCAACAAGAATCAGCCAAAGCAATACTACCTTTAAAGGAGTAATACCAGGCCCAGAAGCCCGATGTACGGGCTCTATAGTACTAGAGGTTGTATTTGGTTCTCCCGACAACTTCCGAAGCGAAGAATTAACCTTCGACATCACTCCACTTAGAAGCGGCTATCAAGCACTACTCGGAAGAACAGCCTTCGCTCGTTTTAATGCAATTCCGCATTACACTTATCTTAAGCTTAAGATGCCCGGTCCACGTGGCATCATCATAGTTAGCGGAAACTCAGAGTGTTACTTACATGCGGAGGAAACTACGCTGGCTTTCGCAGCCGAACACTGAACGACCCCTCCAACCAGAATAAATGATCGATCATCAAGACCGCGGACATGGCTAGACGAGTCCAGCGCACCCCTCGCTGTAACAGTTCAGATAAACCCGAGATTGGGTCGATGGATATACCCCCATAGGTGGCACTAGGGGCTTCCCGCATGTAAAAAGGACTATAGTTCGGTTTGACCTTACTTAGATTGAATTTCAATAGTCTATTAAAAATAACCAATTTTCCGCACGTAGAATTTCACGTGGGTTTTTTCTCTCTTGCAGATAACAATCGTGCTACACCCTTCCAGGACACGGCACAACGGAGACACAGCCGCAGACATGCAGCAGAGCCTCGCTCAAAGGTTTCTTTCTAGATTAAGACCCTGTGTAACCTTTCTCACTGTCTCTTGTTGCTTCACGCCCTCCGGATACTTAGCACAATGGAGAGGGATGCCGACGTTATTGGCATTTTCGCCACGTCAGACTGATGCACATACCTGGAAATTCAGGGTTCATTATCAAGGGCTTTGCTCAGCCCAGTATATGTTGTAAAGTCCGAATACCTTAGGGAGTGTTCGGCGTCGCGAGTTTGGCCTTATGTGCATCGGCTCTGAATCATGTCTTTGGTTAAATGTTGGGTTTGCCTGACTCCCATGTTTTGCTACCTTACGTTCCGCTCTATCGTCTAAGGTGGCACTGGGAGAACTACTGCGATTGTGCCCTGGTTCATCTAGATGAGCACCTCAGTAGAGAAAGCCGAAAACTGACTGTCATGATAAAGCGCGAGACTGGTCAACCACTCGAGGACTCAGCGGAATCTTTGCGATTCCTCCGCATTAACGAAGGACCGGTTTCTCGGTCATGTATGTACGTGCACCGTATTCGGATAAGCGCGGAAGTACCAGGGTCTATATAGTAGCCCCACTGTCAAACTCCTATGGCTAAGTGAAAGTGTTAAAGCAATATAGTCTGATTGCCTTGTTCGCCGCGCTATCACCTCCTTCATGGACCAAGACGTTGGATCAAGTGTGAATACGTGCTTTTCCGAACACCCCTGCATTATGTGCGTGGGGGCTGAAGCCGACGACTGCAAACTTTCAGGTTATATACTTACATAAATGGCCGCACAGGAGGCATCATAATACCTTCGGGCAATAAAAACAGCCTGTATAATTCAAATAATACTACTTTTACAATGGAGATACTGATACGTCTCCATCGTATCTACTTTTACAAACACTTTCGCCCTTGTTTTGGACTCTAACTTGCATGATTTGAATGGAACTAACCAGGACTGACGCTGTTTTCAGCAGAATTGCCATGGTGTTATTTATGTGCAGAAACAAACATTCTCGGAATGACCTGAAACTTCACGGAGCCAATTTTCAGAAAACATGAAAAATACCTGCAAAAGATGAAGGCCAGGGGGGCCCACCACCTCTCCACGAGGGTGGGGGCGCGCCTGCCCCCCTAGGGCGTGCCCCCTACCTCGTGGGCCCCCTGTTGCCTCTCCGACTCCAACTCCAACTCTATATATTGTGTTTCGGGGAAAAAATCAAGGAGAAGAATTCATCGTGTTTTATGATACGGAGCCGCCGCCAAGCCCTAAAACCTCTCGGGAGGGCCGGTCTGGAGTCCGTTCGAGGCTCCGAAGAGGGGAATCCGTCGCCATCGTCATCATCAACCATCCTCCATCACCAATTTCATGATGCTCACTGCCGTGCGTGAGTAATTCCATCGTAGGCTTGCTGGGCGGTGATGGGTTGGATGGGATCTATCATGTAATCGAGTTAGTTTTGTTAGGGTTTGATCCCTAGTATCCACTATGTTCTGAGATTGATGTTGCTATGACTTTGCTATGCTTAATGCTTGTCACTAGGACCCGAGTGCCATGATTTCAGATCTGAACCTACTATGTTTTCATCAATATATGAGTGTTCTTGATCCTATCTTGCAAGTCTATAGTCACCTATTATGTGTTACGATCCGTTAACCCCGAAGTGACAATAATCGGGATACTTACCGGTGATGACCGTAGTTTGAGGAGTTCATGTATTCACTATGTGTTAATGCTTTGTTCGGGTACTCTATTAAAAGGAGGCCTTAATAACCCTTAGTTTCCGTAAGGACCCCGCTACCATGGGAGGGTAGGACAAAAGATGCCATGCAAGTTCTTTTCCATAAGCACGTATCACTATATTCGGAATACATGCCTACATTATATCAATGAACTGGAACTAGTTCTATGTCACCCTAGGTTATGACTGTTACATGATGAACTGCATCCGGCATAATTCTCTATCACCAATCCATTGCCTCCGAGCTTTCCGTATATTGTTCTTCGCTTATTTACTTTCCCGTTGCTATTGCGATCATCACTACAAAATACCAAAAACCTTACTTTTACTATTGTTACCTTTTGGTACCGTTACCACTACTATCATATTACTTTGCTACTAGAAACTTTGCTGCAGATATTAAGTTTCCAGGTGTGGTTGAATTGACAACTCAGCTGTTAATACTTGAGAGTATTATTTGGCTCCCCTTGTGTTGAATCAATAAATTTGGGTTGAATACTTTACCCTCAAAAACTGTTGCGATCCCTTATACTTGCGGGTTATCAAGACTATTTTCTGGTGCCATTGCCAGGGAGCATAGCTCTATTCTTTGAGTCACTTGGGATTTATATCTGCTTACCATTATGAAGAACTTGAAAGATCCAAGAACCAAGATTTATCCCTCAACTACGAGGGGAGGTAAGGAACTGCCATCTAGCTCTGCACTTGATTCACCTTCTGTGTTGAGTAAGCTTGCGACACCTACACCTGCTTCTGCTATTCGTTCTGATATGTCGCATGTTATTGATGATACCACTTCTGCTATGCATGATACTTATGATGAAACTACTTCTATGCCTGATACTACTGTGCCACTTCGTGATTTCCTTGATGAACAAATTTCTAGGGCTAGAGAGATTGAAAATATTGAATCTGATAATACTGATGAAAGTGATGATGAAGAATCACTTGTTATTCTTGAGGGTTATGTTTTTGATCAAGAAGCTTCTTTAGCTATTTTAGCTTGCAAAGATAGAAACGAACTTAAGAGGTTATTAGCTAAATGGAATAAGCAATCTCTAAATGCTAGAATGAAACCCGGCCCTGCTTTTGCTACTTCACCTATCTGTGTTACTGATAAGGATTATGAATTCTCTGTTGATCCTGATATTATTACTTTGGTTGAATTTGATCCTTTTCATGGCTATGAATCTGAAACTGTTGTGGCACATCTTACTAAATTGAATGATATAGCCACCCTCTTCACTAAAGATGAGAGAACTCATTACTTTTACATCCTCAAAATATTTCTGTTCTCATTAAAGGGTGATGCTCAGATATGGTTTAATTCTCTTGATCCTGGTTGTGTGCGTAGTCCCCAGGATATGATTTATTACTTCTCTACTAAATATTTCCCTGCTCATAAGAAAGAAGCTGCTTTAAGGGATATATATAATTTTGTGCAAATTGAAGAAGAGAGTCTCCCACAAGCTTGGGGGAGGCTTCTCCAATTACTTAATGCTTTGCATTATCATCCTCTTAAGAAAAATGAAATACTTGATATCTTCTATAATGGACTAACCGATTCCTCCAGAGATTACCTGGATAGTTGTGCTGGTTCTGTTTTCAGGGAAAGAACACCGGATGAAGCTGAAATTCTATTGAATAATATGTTGACATATGAAAATAATTGGACACCTTCGGAGCCAATTCCTGAACCTATTACAAAACCAACTCCAAAGAAAAGGGGTATTCTATTTCTCAGTCCTGAAGATATGCAAGAGGGAAAGAAATCTATGAAAGAAAAAGGTATTAAAGCTGAAGATGTTAAGAATTTACCTCCTATTGAAGAAATACATGGTCTTAATTTACCGCCTGTTGAAGAAACATATGATCTTAACCCCTTACCTAATGAAGAAAATCATTGTCTTGATAACCCGACACAGGTAGTAAAGGTAAATTCTCTCTATAGATATGATAAAGCTGAAATCTCGTTTACTAAGTTTGCTAGCCCATGCTTAGATGAGTTTGATAAATTTATGGCTAAGCAAGAAGATTTTAATGCTTACTTTGGTAGACAATTGAAATACAATTCAAATATGCTTGAACACTTGGGTGATTATATGGCTAATGTTAAAGGTGAACTTAAACTTGTTAGTAAACATGCTTCTATGGTTACCACTCAAGTAGAACAAGTACTTAAAGCTCAAAATGATTTGCTCAATGAATTGTATAGTAAGGATAATGATAATGCTGTTAGAGTGGCTACTAGAACTAGTAGAATGACTCAGGAACCTTTGTATCCTGAAGGCCATCCTAAGAGAATTGAGCAAGATTCTCAGAGAAATAATATAGATGCACCTAGTCCTTCTAAAAGGAAGAAAAAGAAAAATGATAGGACTTTGCATGCTTCTAGTGAACCTACTACTAAAACACCTGAGAATCCAAATGATATTTCTATTTCTGATGCTGAAACACAATCTGGTAATGAACCTAAAACTAGTGATAATGTTAATGATAATGTTCATGATGATGCTCAACCTAGTAATGATAATGATATAGAAATTGAACCTGTTGTTGATCTTGATAACCCACAATCAAAGAATCAATGTTATGATAAGAAAGACTTTGTTGCTAGGAAACACGGTAAAGAAAGAGAGCCTTGGGTTCAGAAACCCATGCCTTTTCCTCCCAAACCATCCAAGAAAAAGGATGATGAGGATTTTGAGCGCTTTGCTGAAATGATTAGACCTATCTTTTTGCGTATGCGATTAACTGATATGCTCAAAATGAATCCTTATGCTAAGTATATGAAAGATATTGTTACAAATAAAAGAAAGATACCGGAAGCTGAAATTTCCACCATGCTTGCTAATTATACTTTTAAGGGTGAAATACCAAAGAAACTTGGAGATCCAGGAGTACCCACTATACCATGCTCCATTAAAAGAAACTATGTTAAAACTACTTTATGTGATCTTGGAGCCGGTGTTAGTGTTATGCCTCTCTCTTTATATTGTAGACTTGATTTGAATAAGTTGACACCTACTAAAATATCTTTGCAAATAGCTGATAAATCAACTGCTATACCTGTCGGTATTTGTGAGGATGTGCCCGTTGTAGTTGCAAACATTACTATTTTAACGGACTTTGTTATTCTTGATATTCCCGAGGACGATAGTATGTCTATTATTCTTGGAAGACCCTTTTTGAATACTGCAGGGGCTATTATTGATTGCACTAAAGGCAATGTCACTTTTCATGTTAATGGTAATGAGCATACGGTACACTTTCCGAGGAAACAACCTCAAGTTCATAGTATCAACTCTATTTGAAAAATTCCATCGATTATATTTGGAGGTTTTGAATTTCCTCTTCCTACTGTCAAGAAGAAATATGATATTCTTATTATTGGGGATGTGCATATCCCGTTGAGATAACATAGTGTTATTCGAAATTTCTCCGGTTCCATGTTATTCGTAATGAGTTCGTTAACAATACTTGATCAACCTTGTTAGTGGATTCCTTTTGATGATCATGAGATGGATGAAACTAGAAGGCACAACCTTCTGTAACCCACTTTTACTTTCTGTTATTTATATTAAATAAAATAAAAATAAGTATTTTTCTGTGTGTAGTCTGATTATCCGTGCAATATAAAAATACCTCGAAAATAAAAGTTCTCCAAATGCCCTGAAATTTAAATATGATTTTTTTCTAGAATATTTGAGAATATTTGGCACTAAGAACACAGCAGGGGGTCAATCACCTGCCCACGAGGGTGGAGGGCGGGCCCTACCCCCCTGGGCACGCCCCCCTTTCTCGTGGGCCCACGGTGGCCCTCCTCCACTTATTCTTTCACCCATACACTTCTTCTTCCTCCCACAAACACGAATAACCAGCTCAAGCATGAGTTCTAGCTCACTTTGCTGTCCATATTACTCTCCCTGCTCCTGCCTTCTTTGATTATCAGCCAACAAGAAGATATACCATTACCAGAGAGGAGGCATATGAGTACGAGAGGAGAGCGGAGGCCGCTCGTCGCCACGCTGCAGCTCAGCAGGCGATAGCCGCTGCATCTCAGTACGACCCCAACTATTATTATGGATATCCGCCAGGCCAGCCGTGGCCATAGACCAACTTAGGCCAAAAGCCTAAGCTTGGGGGAGTACGTATTTCCCACCGACATTACATTTATGTTCACACACTCATTGCTAGATGTCGGTGCTCATACTTTTTCATTGTATCATCCATGCTAGTTATTTTCCTTTTTATGCTTTCTTCTTGTGTGTTTAATAAACCTTAAGAAAAACCAAAAAATTAGTTGTAGCTTTTAATGAGTTTAATTTCCATGCTTGTAGTAGTAATTAAAAACAAAACCCAAAAAGGTTTCATGTTCTTCTTTTGCTTATTGGGAGCTTTCCCGTGTAAATAGTTTTATTTCTTTTCTTTTCTTTGGGGGTCGATAGGAGAAGACCATAATTAAATTGTTGAAGTGGCTCTTATATGCATAATTGTTGATCTGACAAAAGAGCCCATATTGCCTTGTCTTCTCCTGTTTATTGAATGCCTGCAGATTCCAGCTTAGTCCAATGCACGTGCACTATTATTATTATTCACATCATTCGATCGTGCAAGTGAAAGGCGATTATGATGATATATGATGGACTGACTGAGATGAGAAAAGCTGGTATGAACTCGACCTCTTTTGTTTTTGTAAATATGATTAGTTCATCGTTCCTGATTCAGGCTATTATGAATGAACATGTTTGCAATGACAACTAGAGATCATAGTTTCTTGTGCCATGCTTGATTAGCTATGAGTTATACTGGTTTACCTTGCGTGCCAACATGCTATTGAGATAGTTATGATGTGGTATGATAGGGTGGTATCCTCCTCTGAATGATTTAAGTGACTTGACTTGGCGCATGTTCACGCATGTAGTTGAAACAAAATCAACATAGCCTTCACGATATTTATGTTCATGGTGGATTATATTGGGTGTTGATTAATTTTAATGCATGTTCATGACTGTTGTCACTCTCTAGCTGGTCGCTTCCTAGTCTATTGCTAGCCTTCACCTGTACTAAGTGGGAATACTGCTTGTGCATCCAATCCCTTAAACCCCAAAGTTATTACACATGAGTCCACTACACCTACCTATATACGGTATCTACCTGCCGTTCCAAGTAAATTTGTATGTGCCAAACTCTAAACCTTCAAATAAATATCCTGTTTTGTATGCTCGAATAGCTCATGTATCAACTAGGGTTGTCTGTATCTTCCATGTTAGGCGGGTTATTCTCAAGAGGAGTGGACTCCGCTCCTCACTCGCGAGATAAATGGCTGGTCACTGGGATGCCCAGTCCCATGCTTTATGCAAACTAAATCAAAATAATTGCAAACAAAACTCCCCCTGGGACTCTTGTTAGTTGGAGGCACTCGTTGTTTCGAGCAAGCCATGGATTGATGCTTGTTGGTGGAAGGGGGAGTGAGGGAGTCCGGGATTAGGGGGTCTCTGGACAGCCGGACTATGAAGATACAAGATTGAAGACTTCGTCTTGTGTCCGGACAGGACTCTACTTGGCGTGGAAGGCAAGCTAGGCAATATGGATATGGATATCTCCTCCTTTGTAACTGACCTTGAGTAACCCTAACCCTCTCCGGTGTCTATATAAACCAGAGGGTTTTAGTCCGTAGGACACAACAACCATAGCATACAATCATACCATAGGCTAGCTTCTAGGGTTTAGCCTCTCTGATCTCGTGGTAGATCTACTCTTGTACTACCCATATCATCAATATTAATCAAGCAGGACATAGGGTTTTACCTCCATCAAGAGGGCCCGAACCTTGGTAAAATATTGTGTCCCCTGCCTCCTGTTACCATCCGGCCTAGACGCACAGTTCGGGACCCCCTACCCGAGATCCGCCAGTTTTGACACCGACATTGGTGCTTTCATTGAGAGTTCCTCTGTGTCGTCACCTTTAGGCCCGATGGCTCCTCCGATCATCAACAACGATCCGGTCCAGGGTGAGACCTTTCTCCCCGGACAGATCTTCGTGTTCGGCGGCTTTGCACTGCGGGCTAATTCGCTTGGCCATCTAGAGCAGATTGAAAGCTACGCCCCTGGCCATCAGGTCAGATTTGGAAGTTTGAACTACACGGCCGACATCTGTGGAGACTTGATCTTCGACAGATTCGAGCCACAGCCGGGCGCGCCGCACTGTTACGATGGTATGACCTAGCTCTGCCGCTGAACAGTACCCCAGAGGCCGCGCCCGCATCAGCTCCGACCCTTACCTCAGAGCCAACTGCGCCAATCGAGGACGGGTGGCTAGACATCGCCTCAGGGGCTGCAGTCTCAACAGCGATCGAGCTGAACACCAGCCTAATCCTCTGCGAAGCCCGTGACTCCAAGGTGTCGGACTCTTTTCCGGACTCCGAACCGTCCGCGCCCCTGCCAATCTAATCCAATTGGGCGCCGATCATGGAATTCACCACCGCGGATATCTTTCAGCACTCGCCCTTCGGTGACATTCTGAATTCACTAAGGTCTCTCTCTTTGTCAGGAGAGCCCTAGCCGGACTATAGCCAACAGAATTGGGATGCGGACGACGAAGAAATTCGACACCCACCCACCACCCACTTCGTAGCCACTGTCGATGATTTAACCGACATGCTCGACTTCGACTCCGAAGACATCGACGGTATGGATGACGATGTAGGAGACGAACATGAACCAGCGCCTACATGGCACTGGAAAGCCACCTCGTCATATGACATATACATGGTGGATACACCCAAAGAAGGCAATGGCAACGAGATAGCGGAGGATGACCCCTCCAAGAAGCAACCCAAGCGCCGACGTCAGCGGCGCCGCTCTAAGTCCCGCGAAAGCAAAAGTGGTGATACCGGCACAGGAGATAATAACACTCCAGATAGTGCCGAAGACAACAACAATCCCCTCCAGCAAGATTAAGAGCAGGAGGATGGAGGAGCCAGCCCTCCTGAGAGAGCGGCAGAAGGAGAGGAGGAGGATGAAAATTACATGCCCCCCTCCGAAGACGAGGCAAGCCTCGGCGACGATGAAATCGCCGTACCAGAGGATCCCGTCGAACAAGAGCGCTTCAAGCGTTGGCTTATGGCCACGGCAAATAGCCTGAAGAAAAAGCAGCAGCAGCTTCAAGCTGATCAAGATCTGCTAGCTGGCAGATGGACTGAAGTCCTCGCGGCCGAGGAATATAAACTCGAGTGCCCCTCCAAGAATTACCCAAAGTGCAGGTTACTACCCCGATTGGAGGAAGAAGTGTATGATACGGCCGATCGGCCACCTCGTGGCCGCGATAGAGAGGCATTCCAGCCAAAAACTCAGCCTCCACCCCGACGCCATTCAAATAAAAAGGCATGGGGAGATACGCCAGACCTGCGAGACATATTGGAGGACAAGGCAAAGCATGCAAGATCGATCTACGGATCACGAGGGCGCACCACTCTGCGAGACAATAAACGTCACGCCAGATATAGTAAAAGCAAATCTGGCCAGGCCGAACACAGTGGGCAAGACCCATTGGAGCTGCGGCGCGATATAGCCCAATACAGAGGTGCTGCACACCGCTTATGCTTCACAGACGAAGTAATGGATCATCAAATCCCAGAAGGTTTCAAACCTATAAATATTGAATCATATGACGGCACAACAGATCCCGCAGTATGGATCGAGGATTTCCTCCTCCACATCCACATGGCCCGCGGTGATGACTTACACGCCATCAAATACCTCCCACTAAAGCTCAAAGGACCAGCGCGGCATTGGCTTAACAGCTTGCCAGCGGACTCCAGTAGTTGTTGGGAAGATCTGGAAGCCGCATTCCTCGACAACTTTCAGGGCACTTATGTGCGACCACCAGATGCCGATGACTTGAGCCACATAATTCAACAGCCAGAAGAGTCGGCCGGGCAATTCTGGACTCGGTTCCTTACAAAGAAAAATCAAATCGTCGACTGTCCGGATGCAGAGGCCTTAGCGGCTTTCAAACACAACATCCGAGACGAGTGGCTAGCCCGGCACCTTGGTCAGGAAAAGCCGAAATCTATGGCAGCTCTCACGACGCTCATGACCCGCTTTTGTGCGGGAGAATACAGCTGGCTGGCTCGCAGTAATAACATATCAAAGAACCATGGTACCTCAGATACCAAGGACGGCAATAGCAGGTCACGTCGCAACAAACATAAGAGCCACATTAACAGTGAAAATACCGAGGATACGACAATCAATGCCGGATTCAAAGGCTCTAAACACGGTCAGCGGAAAAAACCATTCAAACAAAGTACGCCGGGTCCGTCCAGCTTGGACCGTATACTCGATTGCTCGTGTCAAATACACGGCACCCCAGACAAGCCAGCCAATCACACCAACAGGGATTGTTGGGTGTTCAAGCAGGCCGGTAAGTTAATTGCCGAAAACAAGGACAAGGGATTGCATAGCGATGACGAGGAGGAGCCCCGGCAGCCAGACACCGGAGGACATAAGAGGTTTCCCCCGCAAGTGCAGACGGTGAACATGATATACGCAACCCACATCCCCAAGAGGGAGCGGAAGCGTGCGCTCAGGGACGTATATGCGTTGGAGCCTGTCGCCCCAAAGTTCAACCCTTGGTCCTCCTGTCCGATCACCTTCGATCGCAGGGACCACCGCACTAGTATTCGTCATGGCGGATTCGCCGCACTGGTCCTAGACCCAATCATTGACAGATTTCACCTCACTCGAGTCCTTATGGATGGCGGCAGCAGCCTGAACCTGCTTTATCAGGACACAGTGCGCAAAATGGTTATTGAACCCTCAAGGAACAAACCCACAAAAACGACCTTTAAAGGCATCATTCCAGGTGTAGAGGCCCATTGCACAGGCTCAATTACACTGGAAGTGGTCTTCGGATCCCTGGATAACTTCCGAAGCGAAGAATTAATCTTCGATATAGTCCCGTTCCGCATTGGTTATCACGCGCTGCTCGGGCGAACCGCGTTTGGTAGATTCAATGCGGTACCGCATTATGCATACCTCAAGCTCAAGATGCCAGGGCCTCGCGGAGTTATTACAGTCAATGGAAGCACAAAGCGCTCTCTCCGAACAAAGGAGCACACCGCGGCCCTCGCAGCAGAAGCACAAAGCGGCCTCTCAAGGCAATCAACCAGTTCGGCGCTTCAAAGACCGGACACCTTCAAGCGCGCTTAGAGCAATCGGCAAATAGACCGCCTGGCGCGATCTGAGCTCGCGTAGCAATATGGCGGCCACCCCAATCCCAGCCCAACGGCAAAACTCGTGCCGCACGTACATAATTACGCATTAAAAATACCATGGGCACAGGTGGGGAGGGGGGCACAACTGCGGCACACCCCAAGACGCGACTTAAACCGCACTAGGGGCTTCCCGCTTGGTTATTTTTCTCCTTTTTTCAGGACCTTAATCTCTGGAAACACTGTCCGGCAGCACTATTACCAAACACATGATGCAGCAACCAAGGAGGCAGACAGCTTGTAACATCCCAAATTTCCCATTTGGAATGTTATACATTAGATCATCAATGCATATCATATTTTATATTGCATTTTGGTTGATCCTCGAAATTCTACGCAACTCAATGACCCACGGAGAGAGTTGGGGATTTCGTTATTTTCATATTTGAGTTTTCTCAAATTTTGAGAATAGGATCATTTGATTTTATTTATTTTATCATCAATTATTTCTATTACAAAAATATGAGAGAGGGAATAAAATGGCTTTCCCAAAATAAAGAAATATTGAGGATTTAATAATAAAATCAAATAAGATTTTATTTCAGAGTTTTTCGGTGCTTTATTTGAATTTAGGAAAAATGTGTGTTTTTCAAAATTGCATTTAGGTCCCAAATAAATGTTCACCTTGTGCGGCTTGATTTTAGAAGCCCGTGAATTTATTTCGGAATTTTTGGAGTCCGTTTAGTATTTCTTTTTATTTTTCTTCTAAGCGGAATAATTAAAAAAAAGTGAACCGACCTAACCGGGCCGTGTCCGGATAGGACTCTGGCCCGGCAGGCTTTAAAAGCCGGCCCAGCCCCCCCGGGAGAACCCTAGCCACCCCGCCCCATGCGCCGCCGCCGCCGCCCGCCTGCGCCGCCGCCGCCGCTGCCCGCCGCCGCCGCCGCCGCCGCCGAGGTTCGCCGTCGCTTCGACTTCCGTGCCAACGGTTTTTTTTTAAAATCGGTTTTCCTCGGTTTTTTTTAGTTTTGTTTTTTTTAATAGATCAATTTTTCCGGTTTATTTAAATGGCGAGCGTTCGTCCGCTCGTTCGTTCTAGCAAGCGTTCGTCGTTTTTTCTTTTTCTCGGATTAAATCCGTGATTTTTCTGATCGTGATTCCTAATCTGATTTTCGTTTTAGTTTAACTTTTCGCTCGTTTATCGGAATCAGGCGATCCAAGCGCCTAGAGTTTTGTCTCGAAACCCTCTATCCGTTTAACCAACTTAAACAAGATTTTTCTATTGTAAAATTTGCCCTAGATCCAGATTAGTAGAACGAAGTTGTTTTCTTTCGCCGTTTGTCTTTCGTTGCTTCGCTCGATTTGATTCTTTTTGCCAACCGGAGTTCTTAAGTTGAACCTTCTGGTTATATCTCTTATTCGAGTTTTACCTGTGCATTAGGTGAGTACTTATTGTGTGCTTGTTTGTTTGCGATAGAGTACCCGAAGTGCGCCGCTTGTTACTTCGAATCGTTAGGTTTCCCGGATCATCAGCAAGGCAAGTAACACTTGATCATACCTTTTCTACTACCCAGTTTTATTGCATTAGATCAATCCTCACACTTTGCATGGATAGGATCTAATCAAATTGTGGGATGGGAAGTAGATGAGGTAGTACCTATTACATGTTTATTATCAAACCTTTGGGAGTTACTTCTACGTTTGCTTATTATTGTCATGCTATGCTAGTAGACGTGGATTGGGTGAGTGATATCCATGACAGATGTGAGTTTTGTTAAATTAAATGGTTTATCTAAGGTGGCAACTTAAACACACATCTGGGTGGACTGAGGCACCTGGGTATTCAAGGACTTGCCTGTTTTCTTGTGGACTGCCACCCAGGCTCAAAGGGATCATGAGATTATTCATGCTAGAAACTTCCGTGTGCAGCCACAAGCTATTATGAGCTCTAGCATAGTTGACTAAGTCGTGCTAACTCTTACAGTGGTAGACTACTAGATGTAGGGGATGTAGGTGGTATGGTCTACCCGATCGTAAGGTGCTAGCGCTTCTGAAAGACTATGTCTCGGTCATCCGTCCTCTCAAACACCATGCAGTGCGAGAAACCAAACGGAGGCGATCGAGTCTTGTGGGGAAAAGTGCGCAAACCTCTGCAGAGTGTAATAAACTAATTATGATTAGCCGTGTCCCCGGTTATGGACATCTTGAGTATCTAGTACCTGGATTTTCATGTGAATCTCAACATGTTACTCTAAATTAATTTTGTTGGGTTTTGTTTAATGATGATGCTTAACTGGGATTGAGAATGCTGTCAACCATTCTCAATGTTTAACAACTACCATGATAGTTAAATAAATTTATTCCTTTGAAGTAGGGAAAAATTGGCTTTCCGCAAAAACTGTAATCATAGAGCTTTCCACCAGCCAAATATGCATATAGTATAGTTGTTTCATTCTATTCCTCTCTATGTGTTACCTTGCCAGCATATTCCATGTGCTGACCCGTTTTCGGGCTGCAACGTTAATGTTGCAGACTTTTCAGACGACGATTAAGGAGTTTTTAGGTCGTGGTTCTATACTCAGTGATGCCGTTGGAGTTGATGGACTCACTTATCTTCCAAGCCTTCCGCTGTTATCGTTTTTAGATGGCCTTAAGCCATATTTATTGTAATAAGTTCTCATTTGAGACACTCGATGTAATAAGTGTGTGATTGCTACTCTGCTATAAATCCTCCGAGTACTGTGTGGTGTCAGCATTACTGATCCAGGGATGACACCGGAGCACAGAGATCAGACTGTTTGAGGTCTGGTCGCTACAGAGATGGTATCAGAGAACACGCTGACTGTAGGACACGACCACTAAGCTAAAGACCTAGATCACTCTCTTCTCTTCTGACTCCTTATCTTTTCTACCCTTTAGGATGGCAGATGCAAGGAACAAGTTTACGCAACCGGATGAAGATACACCCTTTGGACGTCACTTGAAGGAAGTCACTAGATACCTGAACATAGGAGTACCAAGCTTCACCGGAACCTACAACGCCACTTTACCTGAAGAAGAGCGCTGGATGATTCAAGTTCAAGTTCCAGGAAGGACGTTCATGCCAGTCACTGAGCCCATAGAGTTTTCCTTTGATGCACCAACTTGGAGTCTAGGAAAGAGCATGGGAGCTCACATCGCCATGGGACGTATTGGAGAAGTCTACCGCAAGGATCTCAAGGATACTATCTACCAGATTTGTGGGCGCCGAGATGAGCACTGGGAGATGATCAGCACTAGGAAGGATAGATCGATCGCAGCTTTTATCCAGTAGCTAAACCAGCACATTCGACGACAGGAGAATCAGATGTGTGCTAACATGATAGATCTGAAGAAGGCAAGGACAAGAATCAAGGAACTGGAGGAAGAACTCAAGGCTACTCGTGAAGATTATGAAGAAGAAATTGAAGTATTGGTGGATAAGAATGCCGACCTAACAATGAAGATCGAGATATTTATGGGAGGCCCTACACCAGTAGAGGAAGACGAAGAACCCAAGGAGATTAGCCTGGAAGACTACATCATCATCGACGACACCGACTCGGATCCAGATAGTAGCGATGATGACTATGTTGATGAAGCTGGAGCAGATATCATGGAGTCTACAACCGTAGAATATTTCTAGTAGGCCACCTCATCAGTAGTAGTAGTCCACCATGTAAATATAGTTGTCCGAGCACTTTTGCGATAGATAGATCGACTGTATGCCCTTGTTTGATTGAATGGAGTGAATTGTTTGTTTTTGCCTCATGTGCATATGGGTAGTGTTTTCTCTTTAGACCCCCTTTATTCTTATATCTCATCTTTTCTAAACCCTTAGATGCCTCCGAGACGTGACACCGGATTTACCTTTCCACCGGAGCTCACCCAGTTGATCCAGCAGTAGAACACATTGATGCAGTTGCTAGTCCAGAATCAGAATCACGGGAACAACAACAACAACCCACCACCTGTTGATCACTTAGTCTGTTTTCTTAGGCTGAATCCGCCGGTGTTTTCCAGTAGCACCGAGCCGATAGTAGCAGATGATTGGCTCCGTAAGACAGCTAGGGAATTGACCACAGCAGGATGCACAGATGCGGAGAAGGTGAAGTTTGCCGCACATCATCTAGAAGGACCCGCAGCATCATGGTGGGAGAATTTCACAGCCACTTTCCCAGTCGACACTGTCACATGGGACCAGTTTCAGCAGGCTTTTCGTACTGCACATGTTTCAGCAGGAGCTATGGCCATGAAGAAGCGTGAGTTTCGCAACTTGCACCAAGGAGGACGGACAGTTGGCCAGTATGTGGAGGACTTTAGTAAGTTAGCACGTTATGCCCCAGATGACGTCGCTACGGATGCAGCAAACTAGGAGAAGTTTCTGGAAGGACTGAATGATGAGTTGAGCATGCAGTTGATGGTAGCAACCTTCAACAACTACCAGGAGTTGGTAGATCGTGCGCTTATGATTGAAGGGAAGCATCAGCAAATTGAGGGAATATAGAATGTGCTAGTAAGTCAATTTTGCTTACCACCCCAGATGGGAGAAGGATCAAGTATGTATCCCTGCATGTGCCAAAGAGGACTCAAGTAAATTGCCTAACAGGAGTTGTGCAGGAGGAAGTACCAGTGGTAAGGGATTTCCCTGAAGTATTTCCAGAGGAGTTGCCAGGCATGCCACTGGATAGAGATATTGAGTTTTTGATTGAGCTATTTCCAGGCATACATAGGATGCCAGCAAAGGATTTGGTGGAAATTAAGAAGCAGATTATGGAGTTACTGGATAAGGGATATATCCGCCCAAGTTCTTCGCCTTGGGGATCGCCAGTACTTCTAGTGGAGATGAAGGATGGATCATTAAGGATGGTTGTTGATTATTGAGGATTGAATGAAGTAACGATCAAGAACAAGTACCCACTACCAATGATCAATGATCTGTTTGATTGATTGCAAGGAGCTAAGGTATTTTCCAAGATCGATCTGCGATCAGGATACCACCAGTTGAAGATTCGAGAACAGGATATACCTAAGACAGCTTTTACCACCAAGTATGGGCTGTACGAGTATACCGTTATGTCATTTGGTCTGACTAACGCACCTGCCTATTTTATGAACATGATGAACAAAGTGTTTATGGAGTTCTTGGATAAGTTCGTCGTAGTGTTCATTGATGACATCCTGGTTTATTCGAAGAATGAAGAGGAGCATAAGGAGCATTTGCGTTTGGTACTTGGAAAGCTCAGAGAACATCAATTATATGCCAAGTTCAGCAAATGTGAGTTTTGGTTGAAGGAAGTAGGATTCCTCAGACACGTTATATCGGGAGAAGGTATAGCAGTTGACCCCACTAAAGTTGAAACCGTGACCAAGTGGGAAGCCCCAACAACAGTTGGAGAGATCCGGAGTTTTCTTGGACTCGCAGGATACTACCGGAGATTTATTGAGAATTTCTCAAAGATTGCGAAGCCTATGATTGAGTTGTTAAAGAAAGATACCAAGTTCATATGGACAGAGGAATGTGAGGCTAGTTTCCAGGAGTTGAAGAAATGTTTGGTTACCTCACCAGTGTTGATTTTGCCAGACCAGACCAAAGATTATGAGGTGTATTGCGACGCTTCACGTCGAGGACTTGGAGCAGTGCTTATGCAGGAAGGGAGAGTTGTTTCATATGCCTCAAGACAACTGAAGCCTCATGAGTTGACTTATGCCACGCATGATTTGGAGTTAGCAGCCGTAGTGCATGCTTTGAAAACATGGAGGCATTTCCTCATTGGAAACCATTGCGAGGTGTACATGGATCATAAGAGTTTGAAGTACATTTTCACACAGAAGGAGTTGATCCTCAGACAAAGGAGATGGTTGGAGCTCATCAAGGATTATGATATGAAATTGCATTATCACCCCGGAAAGGCTAATGTAGTAGTTGACGCATTAAGCCGTAAGAGTCATGTCAATACGTTAATGACGGGAGAAATACCCAAGGAGTTAGCAGAAAACCTTCATGAACTATGTTTGGAAATAGTCCCGAGAGGCTATGTAGCAGCATTGGAGATTCAGTCAACTTTGATGGATAGAATCAGAGAAGCTCAGAAGACTGACAAAGAGATTGCCGCTATTAAGGAGAAACTGAGCAAAGGAAAAGCTAAAGGATTTCGTGAGGATGAGCACGACACCCTATGGTTTGAAGACCGTGTTTATGTGCCCAATGACCCAGAGATCAGGAAGTTGATACTGCAAGAGGCACACGATTCACCATATTCGATTCACCCAGGAAATACCAAGATGTATTTGGATTTGAAGGATATTTTCTGGTGGACCGGAATGAAGAAGGATATTGCAGAGTATGTAGCAGTTTGTGATGTATGTCAGAGAGTAAAGGCAGAGTATCAGAAGCCAGCGGGATTGTTACAACCATTGCCGATACCCGAATGGAAGTGGGATAAGTTAGGCATGGATTTTATCACGGGATTGCCCAGGATTCTTTCAGGCTATGACTCAATTTGGGTTGTAGTTGATCGATTGACGAAAGTAGCTCATTTCATCCCAGTAATGACCACTTACACCAGTGCTAAGTTGGCAAAGATAGACATGACCAGGATCGTATGTCTGCATGGAGTTCCGAGGAGTATCGTATCAGATAGAGGAACCCAATTTACCTCTAAGTTCTGGAAGCAGTTGCATGAAACTTTGGGTACCAGGCTAGAATTCAGTACAACTTTTCATCCACAGACAGATGGACAGACCGAGAGAGTCAATCAGATTTTGGAGGATATGCTGAGAGCTTGTGCGCTAGATTACGGATCTAGTTGGGACGACAATTTGCCATATGCAGAGTTCTCTTACAACTACAGTTACCAAACTAGTTTAAATATGGCCCCTTTCGAAGCCTTGTACGGAAGGAGGTGCAGGACACCATTATCATGGGACAAAGTTGGAGACCGCCAGTTGTTTGGACCTGACTTGATTAAAGAGTCTGAACAGAAGGTGAAGTTGATTCGCGATAGGCTCAAGACAGCCCAGTCCAGGCAGAAAAGTTATGTAGATTCTAAGCGTAAAGAGACAGTTTACGAAGTCGGAGATAGAGCTTATCTTCGAGTATCTCCACTTTGGGGAACAAAGCTTTTTAGAGTTAAAGGGAAGTTAGCGCCACAATTTGTAGGACCATGTCGAGTTTTGGAGCATATGGGAGAAGTGGCCTACAAGTTGGAATTGCCCGAAGGATTGTCAGGATTTCATGATGTGTTCCACGTTTCCCAGTTGAAGAAGTGTCATGCGGAGATGGCTGACATACCATTGAGAGACACAGTGCCTTTGGAAACTATTCAGTTGGATAACGATTTAACCTATGAGGAGAAACCAATTAAGATCCTCGAGTCTGCTAGCCGAGTTACCCGCAGCAAGGTTATCAAGTTTTGCAAAGTGCATTGGAGCCACCACACAGAGGATGAAGCCACCTGGGAGCGAGAAGAAGATTTGCTCAAGGACCACCCTCACCTATTTTCTAGCCAACCCGAATCTCGAGGGCGAGATTCATCTTAAGGGGGGTAGGTTTGTAACATCCCAAATTTCCCATTTGGAATGTTATACATTAGATCATCAATGCATATCATATTTTATATTGCATTTTGGTTGATCCTAGAAATTCTACGCAACTCAATGACCCATGGAGAGAGTTGGGGATTTCGTTATTTTCATATTTGAGTTTTCTTAAATTTCGAGAATAGGATCATTTGATTTTATTTATTTTATCATCAATTATTTCTATTACAAAAATATGAGAGAGGGAATAAAATGACTTTCCCAAAATAAAGAAATATTGAGGATTTAATAATAAAATCAAATAAGATTTTATTTCGGAGTTTTTCGGTGTTTTATTTGAATTTAGGAAAAATGTGTGTTTTTTAAAGTTGCAATTAGGTCCCAAATAAATGTTCACCTTGTGCGGCTTGATTTTAAAAGCCCGTGAAAATTTATTTCGGAATTTTTGGAGTCCGTTTTGTATTTCTTTTTATTTTTCTTCCGAGAAGAATAATTACAAAAAAGTGAACCGACCTAACCGGGCCGTGTCCGGATAGGACTCTGGCCCGGCAGGCTTTAAAAGCCGGCCCAGCCCCCCCGGGAGAACCCTAGCCGCCCGCCCCAGCCGCCCCACCCCATGCGCCGCCGCCGCCGCCCGCCTGCGCCGCCGCCGCCGCCCGCCTGCGCCGCCGCCGCCGCCCCGCGCCGCTGCCGCCAAGGTTCGCCGCCGCCTCGACTTCCGTGCCAACGGTTTTTTTTAAAAAAAATCGGTTTTCGTTGGTTTTTTTAGTTTCGGTTTTTTTAAATAGATCGGTTTTTCCGGTTTATTTAAATAGCGAGCATTCGTCCGTTCGTTCGTTCTAGCGAGCGTTCGTCGTTTTTTCTTTTTCTCGGATTAAATCCGCGATTTTTCTGATCGCGATTCCTGATCCGATTTTCGTTTTAGCTTAACTTTTTGCTCGTTTATCGGAATCAGGCGATTCAAGCGCCTAGAGTTTCATATCGAAACCCTCTATCCGTTTAACCAACTTAAACAAGATTTTTCTACTGTAAAATTTGCCCTAGATCACGAAGTTGCTTTCTTTCGCCGTTTGTCTTTCGTTGCTTCGTTCGATTTGATTCTTTTTGCCAACCGGAGTTCTTAAGTTGAACCTTCTGGTTAGATCTCTTATTCGAGTTTTACCTGTGCATTAGATGAGTATTTGTTGTGTGCTTGTTTGTTTGCGATTGAGTACCCGGAGTGCGCCGCTTGTTACTTCGAATCGTTAGGTTTCCCGGATCATCAGCAAGGCAAGTAACACTTGATCATACCTCTTCTACTACCCGGTTTTATTGCATTAGATCAATCCTCAGACTTTGCATGGTTAGGATCTAATTAAATTGTGGGATGGGAAGTAGATGAGGTAGTACCTATTACCTGATTATTATCAAACCTTTGGGAGTTACTTCTACGTTTGCTTATTATTGCCATGCTATGCTAGTAGACGTGGATTGGGTGAGTGATATCCATGACAGATGTGAGTTTTGTTAAATTAAATGCTTTATCTAAGGTGGCAACTTAAACACACATCTGGGTGGATTGAGGCACCTGGGTATTCCAGGACTTGCCTGTTTTCTTTTGGACCGCCACCTAGGCTCAAAGGGATCATGAGATTATTCATGCTAGAAACTTCCGTGTGCATCCACAAGCTATTCTGGGCTCTAGCATAGTTGACTAAGTCATGCAAACTCTTACAGTGGTAGACTAGCAGATTTAGGGGATGTAGGTGGTACGGTCTACCCGACCGTAAGGTGCTAGCGCTTCTGAAAGACTATGTCTCGGTCATCCGTCTTCTCAAACACCATGCAGTGCGAGAAACCAAACAGGGGCGATCGAGTCTTGTGGGGAAAAGTGCGCAAACCTCTGTAGAGTGTAATAAACTAATCATGATTAGCCGTGTCCCCGGTTATGGACATCTTGAGTATCTAGTACCTGGTTTTTCATGTCAATCTCAACATGTTACTCTAAATTAATTTTGTTGGGTTTTGTTTAATCATGATGCTTAACTGGGATTGAGAATGCTGTCAACCATTCTCAATGTTTAACAACTACCATGATAGTTAAATAAATTTATTCCTTTGAAGTAGGGAAAAATTGGCTTTCCGCAAAAACTGTAACCATAGAGCTTTCCACCAGCCAAATATGCATATAGTATAGCTGTTTCATTCTATTCCTCTCTATGTGTTACCTTGCCAGCATATTCCATGTGCTGACCCATTTTCGGGCTGCAACGTTAATGTTGAAGACTTTTCAGACGATGATTAAGGAGTTTTTATGTCGTGGTTCTATACTCAGTGATGCCGTTGGAGTTGATGGACTCACTTATCTTCCAAGCCTTCCGCTGTTATCGTTTTTAGATGGCCTTAAGCCATATTTATTGTAATAAGTTCTCGTTTGAGACACTCGATGTAATAAGTGTGTGATTGCTACTCTGCTATAAATCCTCCGAGTACTGTGTGGTGTCAGCATTACTGATCCAGGGATGACACCGGAGCACAGAGATCAGACTGTTTGAGGTCTGGTCGCTACAGAGATGGTATCAGAGCACACGCTGACTGTAGGACACGACCACTAAGCTAAAGACCTAGATCACTCTCTTCTCTTCTGACTCCTCATCTTTTCTACCCTTTAGGATGGCGGATGCAAGGAACAAGTTTACGCAACCGGATGAAGATACACCCTTTGGACGTCACTTGAAGGAAGTCACTAGATACCTGAACATAGGAGTACCAAGCTTCACCGGAACCTACAACGCCACTTTACCTGAAGAAGAGCGCTGGATGATTCAAGTTCAAGTTCCAGGAAGGACGTTCATGCCAGTCACTGAGCCCATAGAGTTTTCCTTTGATGCACCAACTTGGAGTCTAGGAAAGAGCATGGCAGCTCACATCGCCATGGGACGTATTGGAGAAGTCAACCGCAAGGATCTCAAGGATACTATCTACTAGATTTGTGGGCGCCGAGATGAGCACTGGGAGATGATCAGCACTAGGAAGGATAGATCGATCGCAGCTTTTATCCAGGAGCTAAACCAGCACATTCGACGACAGGAGAATCAGATGTGTGCTGACATGATAGATCTGAAGAAGGCAAGGACAAGAATCAAGGAACTGGAGGAAGAACTCAAGGCTACTCGTGAAGATTATGAAGAAGAAATTGAAGTATTGGTGGATAAGAATGCCGACCTAACAATGAAGATCGGGATATTTATGGGAGGCCCTACACCAGTAGAGGAAGACGAAGAACCCAAGGAGATTAGCCTGGAAGACTACATCATCATCGATGACACCGACTCGGATCCAGATAGTAGCGATGATGACTATGTTGATGAAGCTGGAGCAGATATCATGGAGTCTACAACCGTAGAATATTTCTAGTAGGCCACCTCATCAGTAGTAGTAGTCCACCATGTAAATATAGTAGTCCAAGCACTTTTGCGATAGATAGATCGATTGTATGCCCTTGTTTGATTGAATGGAGTGAATTGTTTGTTTTTGCCTCATGTGCATATGGGTAGTGTTTTCTCTTTAGACCCCCTCTATTCTTATATCTCATCTTTTCTAAACCCTTAGATGCCTCCGAGACGTGACACCGGATTTACCTTTCCACCGGAGCTCACCCAGTTGATCCAGCAGCAGAACACATTGATGCAGTTGCTAGTCCAGAATCAGAATCAGGGGAACAACAACAACAACCCACCACCACCACCACCTGTTGGTCACTTAGTCCGTTTTCTTAGGCTGAATCCGTCGTTGTTTTCCAGTAGCACCGAGCCGATAGTAGCAGATGATTGGCTCCGTAAGACAGCTAGGGAATTGACCACAGTAGGATGCACAGATGCGGAGAAGGTGAAGTTTGCCGCACATCATCTAGAAGGACCCGCGGCATCTTGGTGGGAGAATTTCACAGCCACTTTCCTAGTCGACACTGTCACATGGGACCAGTTTCAGCAGGCTTTTCGTACTGCACATGTTTCAGTAGGAGCTATGGCCATGAAGAAGCGTGAGTTTCGCAACTTGCGCCATGGAGGACGGACAGTTGGCCAGTATGTGGAGGACTTTAGTAAGTTAGCACGTTATGCCCCAGATGACGTCGCTATGGTTGCAGCAAAGTAGGAGAAGTTTCTGGAAGGACTGAATGATGAGTTGAGCATGCAGTTGATGGTAGCAACCTTCAACAACTACCAGGAGTTGGTAGATCATGCTCTTATGATTGAAGGGAAGCATCAGCAAATTGAGGGAATATAGAATGTGCTAGTAAGTCAATTTTGCTTACCACCCCAGAAGGGAGAAGGATCAAGTATGTATCTCGGTATGTGCCAAAGAGGACTCAAGTAAATTGCCTAACAGGAGTTGTGTAGGAGGAAGTACCAGTGGTAAGGGATTTCCCTGAAGTATTTCCAGAGGAGTTGCCAGGCATGCCACTGGATAGAGATATTGAGTTTTTGATTGAGTTATTTCCATGCATACATAGGATGCCAGCAAAGGATTTGGTGGAAATTAAGAAGCAGATTAAGGAGTTACTGGATAAGGGATATATCCGCCCAAGTTCTTCGCCTTGGGGATCGCCAGTACTTCTAGTGGAGAAGAAGGATGGATCGTTAAGGATGGTTGTTGATTATCGAGGATTGAATGAAGTAACGATCAAGAACAAGTATCCACTACCAATGATCAATGATCTGTTTGATCGATTGCAAGGAGCTAAGGTATTTTCCAAGATCGATCTGCGATCAGGATACCACCAGTTGAAGATTCTAGAACAGGATATACCTAAGACAGCTTTTACCACCAAGTATGGGCTGTACGAGTATACCGTTATGTCATTTGGTCTGACTAACGCACCTGCCTATTTTATGAACATGATGAACAAAGTGTTTATGGAGTTCTTGGATAAGTTCGTCGTAGTGTTCATTGATGATATCCTGGTTTATTCGAAGAATGAAGAGGAGCATACGGAGCATTTGCGTTTGGTACTTGGAAAGCTCAGAGAACATCAATTATATGCCAAGTTCAGCAAATGTGAGTTTTGGTTGAAGGAAGTAGGATTCCTCGGACACATTATATCAGGAGAAGGTATAGCAGTTGACCCCACTAAAGTTGAAACCGTGACCAAGTGGGAAGCCCCAACAACAGTTGGAGAGATCCGGAGTTTTCTTGGACTCGCAGGATACTACCGGAGATTTATTGAGAATTTCTCAAAGATTGCGAAGCCTATGACTGAGTTGTTAAAGAAAGATACCAAGTTCATATGGACAGAGGAATGTGAGGCTAGTTTCCAGGAGTTGAAGAAACATTTGGTTACCTCACCAGTGTTGATTTTGCCAGACCAGACCAAAGATTATGAGGTGTATTGCGACGCTTCACGTCGAGGACTTGGAGCAGTGCTTATGCAGGAAGGGAGAGTTGTTTCATATGCCTCAAGACAACTGAAGCCTCATGAGTTGAATTATGCCACGCATGATTTGGAGTTAGCAGCCGTAGTGCATGCTTTGAAAACATGGAGGCATTTCCTCATTGGAAACCATTGCGAGGTATACATGGATCATAAGAGTTTGAAGTACATTTTCACACAGAAGGAGTTGAACCTCAAACAAAGGAGATGGTTGGAGCTCATCAAGGATTATGATATGAAATTGCATTATCACCCCGGAAAGGCTAATGTAGTAGTTGACGCATTAAGCCGTAAGAGTCATGTCAATACGTTAATGACGGGAGAAATACCCAAGGAGTTAGCAGAAAATCTTCGTGAACTATGTTTGGAAATAGTTCCGAGAGGCTATGTAGCAGCATTGGAGATTCAGTCAACTTTGATGGATAGAATCAGAGAAGCTCAGAAGACTGACAAAGAGATTGCCGCTATTAAGGAGAAACTGAGCAAAGGAAAAGCTAAAGGATTTCGTGAGGATGAGCACGACACCCTATGGTTTGAAGACCGTGTTTATGTGCCCAATGACCCGGAGATCAGGAAGTTGATACTGCAAGAGGCACACGATTCACCATATTTGATTCACCCAGGAAATACCAAGGTGTATTTGGATTTGAAGGATATTTTTTGGTGGACCGGAATGAAGAAGGATATTGCGGAGTATGTAGCAGTTTGTGATGTATGTCAGAGAGTAAAGGCAGAGCATCAGAAGCCAGCGGGATTGTTACAACCATTGCCGATACCCGAATGGAAGTGGGATAAGTTAGGCATGGATTTTATCACGGGATTGCCCAGGACTCTTTCAGGCTATGACTCAATTTGGGTTGTAGTTGATCGATTGACGAAAGTAGCTCATTTCATCCCAGTAATGACCACTTACACCAGTGCTAAGTTGGCAAAGATATACATGACCAGGATCGTATGTATGCATGGAGTTCCGAGGAGTATCGTATCAGATAGAGGAACCCAATTTACCTCTAAGTTCTGGAAGCAGTTGCATGAAACTTTGGGTACCAGGCTAGAATTCAGTACAGCTTTTCATCCACAGACAGATGGACAGACCGAGAGAGTCAATCAGATTTTGGAGGATATGCTGAGAGCTTGTGCGCTAGATTACGGATCTAGTTGGGAAGACAATTTGCCATATGCAGAGTTCTCTTACAACTACAGTTACCAAACTAGTTTAAAGATGGCCCCTTTTGAAGCCTTGTACGGAAGGAGGTGCAGGACACCATTATCATGGGACGAAGTTGGAGACCGCCAGTTGTTTGGACCTGACTTGATTAAAGAGTCTGAATAGAAGGTGAAGTTGATTCACAATAGGCTCAAGATAGCGCAGTCTAGGTAGAAAAGTTATGCGGATTCTAAGCATAAAGAGATAGTTTACGAAGTCGGAGATAGAGCTTATCTTCGAGTATCTCCACTTTGGGGAACAAAGCTTTTTGGAGTTAAAGGGAAGTTAGCGCCACGATTTGTAGGACCATATCGAGTTTTGGAGCATATGGGAGAAGTGGCCTACAAGTTGGAATTGCCCGAAGGATTGTCAGGAGTTCATGATGTGTTCCACGTTTCCCAGTTGAAGAAGTGTCATGCGGAGATGGCTGACATACCATTGAGAGACACAGTGCCTTTGGAAACTATTCAGTTGGATAACGATTTAACCTACGAGGAGAAACCAATTAAGATCCTCGAGTCTGCCAGCCGAGTTACCCGCAGCAAGGTTATCAAGTTTTGCAAAGTGCACTGGAGCCACCACACAGAGGATGAAGCCACTTGGGAGCAAGAAGAAGATTTGCTCAAGGACCACCCTCACCTATTTTCTAGCCAACCCGAATCTCGAGGGCGAGATTCATCTTAAGGGGGGTAGGTTTGTAACATCCCAAATTTCCCATTTGGAATGTTATACATTAGATCATCAATGCATATCATATTTTATATTGCATTTTGGTTGATCCTAGAAATTCTACGCAACTCAATGACCCACGGAGAGAGTTGGGGATTTCGTTATTTTCATATTTGAGTTTTCTTAAATTTCGAGAATAAGATCATTTGATTTTATTTATTTTATCATCAATTATTTCTATTACAAAAATATGAGAGAGGGAATAAAATGACTTTCCCAAAATAAAGAAATATTGAAGATTTAATTATAAAATCAAATACGATTTTATTTCGGAGTTTTTCGGTGTTTTATTTGAATTTAGGAAAAATGTGCATTTTTTAAAATTGCATTTAGGTCCCAAATAAATGTTCACCTTGTGCGGCTTGAGTTTAGAAGCCCGTGAAAATTTATTTCGGAATTTTTGGAGTCTATTTAGTATTTCTTTTTATTTTTCTTCCGAGCAGAATAATTAAAAAAAAGTGAACCGACCTAACCGGGCCGTGTCCGGATAGGACTCTGGCTCGGCAGGCTTTAAAAGCTGGCCCAGCCCCCCTGGGAGAACCCTAGCCGCCCGCCCCAGCAGCCCCGCCCCACGCGCCGCCGCCGCCGCCCGCCTGCGCCGCCGCCGCCGCCCCGCGCCGCCGCCGCCAAGGTTCGCCGCCGCCTCGACTTCTGTGCCAACGGTTTTTTAAAAAAATCGGTTTTCGTTGATTTTTTTAGTTTCGGTTTTTTTAAATAGATCAGTTTTTCTGGTTTATTTAAATAGCGAGCATTCGTCCGTTCGTTCATTCTAGCGAGCGTTCGTCGTTTTTTCTTTTTCTCGGATTAAATCCGCGATTTTTCTGATCGCCATTCCTGATCCGATTTTCGTTTTAGTTTAACTTTTCGCTCGTTTATCGGAATCAGGCGATTCAAGCGCCTAGAGTTTCATATCGAAACCCTCTATCCGTTTAACCAACTTAAATAAGATTTTTCTACTGTAAAATTTGCCCTAGATCCAGATTAGTAGAACGAAGTTGTTTTCTTTCGCCGTTTGTCTTTCGTTGCTTCGTTCGATTTGATTCTTTTTGCCAACCGGAGTTCTTAAGTTGAACCTTCTGGTTAGATCTCTTATTCGAGTTTTACCTGTGTATTAGATGAGTATTTGTTGTGTGCTTGTTTGTTTGTGATAGAGTACCCGGAGTGCGCCGCTTGTTACTTCGAATCGTTAGGTTTCCCGGATCATCAGCAAGGCAAGTAACACTTGATCATACCTCTTCTACTACCCGGTTTTATTGCATTAGATCAATCCTTAGACTTTGCATGGTTAGGATCTAATTAAATTGTGGGATGGGAAGTAGATGAGGTAGTACCTATTACCTGATTATTATCAAACCTTTGGGAGTTACTTCTACGTTTGCTTATTATTGCCATGCTATGCTAGTAGACGTGGATTGGGTGAGTGATATCCATGACAGATGTGAGTTTTGTTAAATTAAATGCTTTATCTAAGGTGGCAACTTAAACACACATCTGGGTGGATTGAGGCACCTGGGTATTCCGGGACTTGCCTGTTTTCTTTTGGACCGCCACCTAGGCTCAAAGGGATCATGAGATTATTCATGCTAGAAACTTCCGTGTGCATCCACAAGCTATTATGCGCTCTAGCATAGTTGACTAAGTCATGCGAACTGTTACAGTGGTAGACTGGCAGATTTAGGAGATGTAGGTGGTACGGTCTACCCGATCGTAAGGTGCTAGCGCTTCTGAAAGACTATGTCTCGGTCATCCGTCTTTTCAAACACCATGCAGTGCGAGAAACCAAACAGAGGCGATCGAGTCTTGTGGGGAAAAGTGCGTAAACCTCTATAGAGTGTAATAAACTAATCATGATTAGCCGTGTCCCCGGTTATGGACATCTTGAGTATCTAGTACCTGGTTTTTCATGTGAATCTCAACATGTTACTCTAAATTAATTTTGTTGGGTTTTGTTTAATGATGATGCTTAACTGGGATTGAGAATGCTGTCAACCATTCTCAATGTTTAACAACTACCATGATAGTTAAATAAATTTATTCCTTTGAAGTAGGAAAAAATTGGCTTTCCGCAAAAACTATAACCATAGAGCTTTCCACCAGCCAAATATGCATATAGTATAGCTGTTTCATTCTATTCCTCTCTATGTGTTACCTTGCCAGCATATTCCATGTGCTGACCCGTTTTCGGGCTGCAACGTTAATGTTGCAGACTTTTCAGACGACGATTAAGGAGTTTTTAGGTCGTGGTTCTATACTCAGTGATGCCGTTGGAGTTGATGGACTCACTTATCTTCCAAGCCTTCCGCTGTTATCGTTTTTAGATGGCCTTAAGCCATATTTATTGTAATAAGTTCTCGTTTGAGACACTCGATGTAATAAGTGTGTGATTGCTACTCTGCTATAAATCCTCCGAGTACTGTGTGGTGTCAGCATTACTGATCCAGGGATGACACCGGAGCACAGAGATCAGACTGTTTGAGGTCTGGTCGCTACAGAGATGGTATCAGAGCACACGCTGACTGTAGGACACGACCACTAAGCTAAAGACCTAGATCACTCTCTTCTCTTCTGACTCCTCATCTTTTCTACCCTTTAGGATGGCGGATGCAAGGAACAAGTTTACGCAACCGGATGAAGATACACCCTTTGGATGTCACTTGAAGGAAGTCACTAGATACCTGAACATAGGAGTACCAAGCTTCACCGGAACCTACAACGCCACTTTACCTGAAGAAGAGCGCTGGATGATTCAAGTTCAAGTTCCAGGAAGGACGTTCATGCCAGTCACTGAGCCCATAGAGTTTTCCTTTGATGCACCAACTTGGAGTCTAGGAAAGAGCATGGCAGCTCACATCGCCATGGGACGTATTGGAGAAGTCTACCGCAAGGATCTCAAAGATACTATCTACCAGATTTGTGGGCGCCGAGATGAGCACTGGGAGATGATCAGCACTAGGAAGGATAGATCGATCGCAGCTTTTATCCAGGAGCTAAACCAGCACATTCGACGATAGGAGAATCAGATGTGTGCTGACATGATAGATCTGAAGAAGACAAGGACAAGAATCAAGGAACTGGAGGAATAACTCAAGGCTAATCATGAAGATTATGAATAAGAAATTGAAGTATTGGAGGACCTAACAATGAAGATCGGGATATTTATGGGAGGCCCTACACTAGTAGAGGAAGACGAAGAACCCAAGGAGATTAGCCTGGAAGACTACATCATCATCGACGACACCGACTCGGATCCAGATAGTAGCGATGATGACTATGTTGATGAAGCTGGAGCAGATATCATGGAGTCTACAACCATAGAATATTTCTAGTAGGCCACCTCATCAGTAGTAGTAGTCCACCATGTAAATATAGTAGTCCGAGCACTTTTGCGATAGATAGATCGACTGTATGCCCTTGTTTGATTGAATGGAGTGAATTGTTTGTTTTTGCCTCATGTGCATATGGGTAGTGTTTTCTCTTTAGACCCCCTCTATTCTTATATCTCATCTTTTCTAAACCCTTAGATGCCTCCGAGACGTGACACCGGATTTACCTTTCCACCGGAGCTCACCCAGTTGATCCAGCAGCAGAACACATTGATGCAGTTGCTAGTCCAGAATCAGAATCACGGGAACAACAACAACAACCCACCACCACCACCACCTGTTGATCACTTAGTCTGTTTTCTTAGGCTGAATCCGCCGGTGTTTTCCAGTAGCACCGAGCCGATAGTAGCAGATGATTGGCTCCGTAAGACAGCTAGGGAATTGACCACAGCAGGATGCACAGATGCGGAGAAGGTGAAGTTTGCCGCACATCATCTAGAAGGACCCGCAGCATCATGGTGGGAGAATTTCACAGCCACTTTCCCAGTCGACACTGTCACATGGGACCAGTTTTAGCAGGCTTTTCGTACTGCACATGTTTCAGCAGGAGCTATGGCCATGAAGAAGCGTGAGTTTCGCAACTTGCGCCAAGGAGGACGGACAGTTGGCCAGTATGTGGAGGACTTTAGTAAGTTAGCACGTTATGCCCCAGATGACGTCGCTATGGATGCAGCAAAGTAGGAGAAGTTTCTGGAAGGACTGAATGATGAGTTGAGCATGCAGTTGATGGTAGCAACCTTCAACAACTACCAGGAGTTGGTAGATCATGCTCTTATGATTGAAGGGAAGCATCAGCAAATTGATGGAATATAGAATGTGCTAGTAAGTCAATTTTGCTTACCACCCCAGAAGAGAGAAGGATCAAGTATGTATCCCGGCATGTGCCAAAGAGGACTCAAGTAAATTGCCTAACAGGAGCTGTGCAGGAAGAAGTACCAGTGGTAAGGGATTTCCCTGAAGTATTTCCAGAGGAGTTGCCAGGCATGCCACTGGATAGAGATATTGAGTTTTTGATTGAGTTATTTCCAGGCATACATAGGATGCCAGCAAAGGATTTGGTGGAAATTAAGAAGCAGATTAAGGAGTTACTGGATAAGGGATATATCCGCCCAAGTTCTTCGCCTTGGGGATCGCCAGTACTTCTAGTGGAGAAGAAGGATGGATCGTTAAGGATGGTTGTTGATTATTGAGGATTGAATGAAGTAACGATCAAGAACAAGTACCCACTACCAATGATCAATGATCTGTTTAATTGATTGCAAGGAGCTAAGGTATCTTCCAAGATCGATCTGCGATCAGGATACCACCAGTTGAAGATTCGAGAACAGGATATACCTAAGACAGCTTTTACCACCAGGTATGGGCTGTACGAGTATACCGTTATGTCATTTGGTCTGACTAATGCACCTGCCTATTTTATGAACATGATGAACAAAGTGTTTATGGAGTTCTTGGATAAGTTCGTCGTAGTGTTCATTAATGATATCCTGGTTTATTCGAAGAATGAAGAGGAGCATAAGGAGCATTTGCGTTTGGTACTTGGAAAGCTCAGAGAACATCAATTATATGCCAAGTTCAGCAAATGTGAGTTTTGGTTGAAGGAAGTAGGATTCCTCGAACACGTTATATCAGGAGAAGGTATAGCAGTTGACCCCACTAAAGTTGAAACCATGACCAAGTGGGAAGCCCCAACAACAGTTGGAGAGATCCGGAGTTTTCTTGGACTCGCAGGATACTACCGGAGATATATTGAGAATTTCTCAAAGATTGCGAAGCCTATGACTGAGTTGTTAAAGAAAGATACCAAGTTCATATGGACAGAGGAATGTGAGGCTAGTTTCCAGGAGTTGAAGAAACGTTTGGTTACCTCACCAGTGTTGATTTTGCCAGACCAGACCAAAGATTATGAGGTGTATTGCGACGCTTCACGTCGAGGACTTGGAGCAGTGCTTATGCAGGAAGGGAGAGTTGTTTCATATGCCTCAAGACAACTGAAGCCTCATGAGTTGAATTATGCCACACATGATTTGGAGTTAGCAGCCGTAGTGCATGCTTTGAAAACATGGAGGCATTTGCTCATTGAAAACCATTGCGAGGTGTACATGGATCATAAGAGTTTGAAGTACATTTTCACACAGAAGGAGTTGAACCTCAGACAAAGGAGATGGTTGGAGCTCATCAAGGATTATGATATGAAATTGCATTATCACCCTGGAAAGGCTAATGTAGTAGCTGACGCATTAAGCCGTAAGAGTCATGTCAATACGTTAATGACGGGAGAAATACCCAAGGAGTTAGCAGAAAATCTTCGTGAACTATGTTTGGAAATAGTCCCGAGAGGCTATGTAGCAGCATTAGAGATTCAGTCAACTTTGATGGATAGAATCAGAGAAGCTCAGAAGACTGACAAAGAGATTGCCGCTATTAAGGAGAAACTGAGCAAAGGAAAAGCTAAAGGATTTCGTGAGGATGAGCACGACACCCTATGGTTTGAAGACCGCGTTTATGTGCCCAATGACCCGGAGATCAGGAAGTTGATACTGCAAGAGGCACATGATTCACCATATTCGATTCACCCAGGAAATACCAAGATGTATTTGGATTTGAAGGATATTTTCTGGTGGACCGGAATGAAGAAGGATATTGCGGAGTATGTAGCAGTTTGTGATGTATGTCAGAGAGTAAAGGCAGAGCATCAGAAGCCAGCGGGATTGTTACAACCATTGCCGATACCCGAATGGAAGTGGGATAAGTTAGGCATGGATTTTATCACGGGATTGCCCAGGACTCTTTCAGGCTATGACTCAATTTGGGTTGTAGTTGATCGATTGACGAAAGTAGCTCATTTCATCCCAGTAATGACCACTTACACCAGTGCTAAGTTGGCAAAGATATACATGACCAGGATCGTATGTCTGCATGGAGTTCCGAGGAGTATCGTATCAGATAGAGGAACCCAATTTACCTCTAAGTTCTGGAAGCAGTTGCACGAAACTTTGGGTACCAGGCTAGAATTCAGTACAGCTTTTCATCCACAGATAGATGGACAGACCGAGAGAGTCAATCAGATTTTGGAGGATATGCTGAGAGCTTGTGCGCTAGATTACGGATCTAGTTGGGACGACAATTTGCCATATGCAGAGTTCTCTTACAACAACAGTTACCAAACTAGTTTAAAGATGGCCCCTTTCGAAGCCTTGTACGGAAGGAGGTGCAGGACACCATTATCATGGGACGAAGTTGGAGACCGCCAGTTGTTTGGACCTGACTTGATTAAAGAGTCTGAACAGAAGGTGAAGTTGATACGCGATAGGCTCAAGATAGCCCAGTCCAGGGAGAAAAGTTATGCAGATTCTGAGCGTAAAGAGACAGTTTACGAAGTCGGAGATAGAGCTTATCTTCGAGTATCTCTACTTTGGGGAACAAAGCTTTTTGGAGTTAAAGGGAAGTTAGCGCCACGATTTATAGGACCATATCGAGTTTTGGAGCATATGGGAGAAGTGGCCTACAAGTTGGAATTGCCCGAAGGATTGTCAGGAGTTCATGATGTGTTCCACGTTTCCCAGTTGAAGAAGTGTCATGCGGAGATGGCTGACATACCATTGAGAGACACAGTGCCTTTGGAAACTATTCAGTTGGATAACGATTTAACCTACGAGGAGAAACCAATTAAGATCCTCGAGTCTGCCAGCCGAGTTACCCGCAGCAAGGTTATCAAGTTTTGCAAAGTGCACTGGAGCCACCACACAGAGGATGAAGCCACCTAGGAGCGAGAAGAAGATTTGCTCAAGGACCACCCTCACCTATTTTCTAGCCAACCCGAATCTCGAGGGCGAGATTCATCTTAAGGGGGGTAGGTTTGTAACATCCCAAATTTCCCATTTGGAATGTTATACATTAGATCATCAATGCATATCATATTTTATATTGCATTTTGGTTGATCCTAGAAATTCTATGCAACTCAATGACCCACGGAGAGAGTTGGGGATTTTGTTATTTTCATATTTGAGTTTTCTTAAATTTCAAGAATAGGATCATTTGATTTTATTTATTTTATCATCAATTATTTCTATTACAAAAATATGAGAGAGGGAATAAAATGACTTTCCCAAAATAAAGAAATATTGAGGATTTAATAATAAAATCAAATAAGATTTTATTTCGGAGTTTTTCGGTGTTTTATTTGAATTTAGGAAAAATGTGTGTTTTTTAAAATTGCATTTAGGTCCCAAATAAATGTTCACCTTGTGCGGCTTGATTTTAGAAGCCCGTGAAAATTTATTTCGGAATTTTTGGAGTCCGTTTAGTATTTCCTTTTATTTTTCTTCTGAGCGGAATAATTAAAAAAAGTGAACCGACCTAACCGGGCCGTGTCCGGATAGGACTCTGGCCCGGCAGGCTTTAAAAGCCGGCCCAGCCCCCCCGGGAGAACCCTAGGCGCCCGCCCCAACCGCCCCGCCCCACGCGCTGCCGCCACCGCCCGCCTGCGCCGCCGCCGCCGCCACCCCGTGCCGCCGCCGCCAAGGTTCGCCGCCGCCTCGACTTCCGTGCCAACGGTTTTTTTTTAAAAAAATCGGTTTTCATTGGTTTTTTTAGTTTCGGTTTTTTTAAATAGATCGGTTTTTCCGGTTTATTTAAATAGCGAGCATTCGTCCGTTCGTTCGTTCTAGCGAGCGTTCGTCGTTTTTTCTTTTTCTCGGATTAAATCCACGATTTTTCTGATCGCGATTCCTGATCCGATTTTCGTTTTAGTTTAACTTTTCGCTCGTTTATCGGAATCAGGCGATTCAAGCGCCTAGAGTTTCGTCTCGAAACCCTCTATCCGTTTAAACAACTTAAACAAGATTTTTCTACTGGAAAATTTTCCCTAGATCCAGATTAGTAGAACGAAGTTGTTTTCTTTCGCCATTTGTCTTTCGTTGCTTCGTTCGATTTGATTCTTTTTGCCAACCGGAGTTCTTAAGTTGAACCTTCTGGTTAGATCTCTTATTCGAGTTTTACCTGTGCATTAGATCAGTATTTATTGTGTGCTTGTTTGTTTGCGATAGAGTACCCGAAGTGCGCCGCTTGTTATTTCGAATCGTTAGGTTTCCCGGATCATCAGCAATGCAAGTAACACTTGATCATACCTTTTCTACTACCCGGTTTTATTGCATTAGATCAATCCTCACACTTTGCATGGTTAGGATCTAATTAAATTGTGGGATGGGAAGTAGATGAGGTAGTACCTATTACCTGATTATTATCAAACCTTTGGGAGTTACTTCTACGTTTGCTTATTATTGCCATGCTATGCTAGTAGACGTGGATTGGGTGAGTGATATCCATGACAGATGTGAGTTTTGTTAAATTAAATGCTTTATCTAAGGTGGCAACTTAAACACACATCTGGGTGGATTGAGGCACCTGGGAATTCCAGGACTTGCCTGTTTTCTTTTGGACCGCCACCCAGGCTCAAAGGGATCATGAGATTATTCATGCTTGAAACTTCCGTGTGCAGCCACAAGCTATTATGGGCTATAGCATAGTTGACTAAGTCATGCGAACTCTTACAGTGGTAGACTAGCAGATTTAGGGGATGTAGGTGGTATGGTCTACCCGATCGTAAGGTGCTAGCGCTTCTGAAAGTCTATGTCTCAGTCATCCGTCTTCTCAAACACCATGCAGTGCGAGAAACCAAACAGAGGCGATCGAGTCTTGTGGGGAAAAGTGCGCAAACCTATGTAGAGTGTAATAAACTAATCATGATTAGCCGTGTCCCCGGTTATGGACATCTTGAGTATCTAGTACCTGGATTTTCATGTGAATCTTAACATGTTACTCTAAATTAATTTTGTTGGGTTTTGCTTAATGATGATGCTTAACTGGGATTGAGAATGCTGTCAACCATTCTCAATGTTTAACAACTACCATGATAGTTAAATAAATTTATTCCTTTGAAGTAGGGAAATATTGGCTTTCCGCAAAAACTGTAACCATAGAGCTTTCCACCAGCCAAATATGCATATAGTATAGTTTTTTCATTCTATTCCTCTCTATGTGTTACCTTGCCAGCATATTCCATGTGCTGACCCGTTTTTGGGCTGCAACGTTAATGTTGCAGACTTTTCACATGACGATTAAGGAGTTTTTAGGTCGTGGTTCTATACTCAGTGATGCCATTGGAGTTGATGGACTCACTTATCTTCCAAGCCTTCCGTTGTTATCGTTTTTAGATGGCCTTAAGCCATATTTATTGTAATAAGTTCTCGTTTGAGACACTCGATGTAATAAGTGTGTGTTTGCTACTCTGCTATAAATCCTCCAAGTACTGTGTGGTGTCAGCATTACTGATCCAGGGATGACACCGGAGCACAGAGATCAGACTGTTTGAGGTCTGGTCGCTACACAGCTACGTCATACCACGGAATTCCCAGGTGGATTATAGTAACGAGAGAAATATTCGATTTAATATCATTCCTCAACTTGCCCTTGGAAGGGACATAGTCCTACTCTTTGCTTATCGCACTATATGTATCACTCTGCTTTAACGCAATTTTTTGAATAAACAATGCATGACATTACGACTATTATTGCATTCTTGTTATATATATATATATATCTATGTGTTCATTAATGACGCCTTGCAACCGTACACTTTGGTACGGCCAATATACCAGGGGCTTACGTACCCCACAATACGGTGTGAAAAGTCCGAACACTTTCACAAGTGTGGCACCCCGAACTTATAGCATTATATGCATCAGCTCTAAATCATGTCTTTGGTCAAATGTTGGGTTTGCCCGGCTCCTATGTTTTGGTACCTTACGTTCCGCTCTATCAGCTAAGGTAGCGCTAGGAGAACTACTGCGATTGTGCCCCGGTTCTGCTGGGTTCAGCACCTCAGTAGAGAAAGCTAAAATTGACTGTCATGATAAGGCGAGCGACTGGTCGCTGTTTGGCGAGGTTTTCGAGTCCTTAAAGACTTATGCCGCTTAGAGCGAGGGGCCGGCCCTGTCCGGCTTAAAGGCGTGTATCGCGCCCCAAATTCGGCCTTCCAAATACCAGGGGCTTCGCCGAAATTTAAAATTATAGAATTCTATGGCTAAGTGAGAGTGATAAAGCATTATTAGTCCGGTTGCCTTGTTCGCTGTGTTGAGCACCTCCCTCGAAGGACCCAAACATGGGAACAAGAGTGCTCAGGTTTATCCCGAACACCCCAGCACTCGTGGAATGGGGACAGAAGGTAATATTTTAAATTCAAACAAGCGTTGCATAGCGCATATGAAACAAGTTTTCATAAATACAGGATAAAATGAGCAAGTCTCACTCAAATATTACATCTTTTGAACACTCGTCTGCTATGAGACGGGCACCCGGTAGAACACCCTCGTAGTACATCTCGGGGTGGCGGTGCTCCTTGCCCTTCGGCGGCCCCTCCTTGATCAGCTTCACGGTGTCTAGCTTGACCCACTGCAATTTCACACGGGCGAAAGCCCGGCGTGCACCTTCAATGCAGACAGATCGCTTGACGACCTCCAGCCGCGGGCAGGCATCCACAAGCTGCCTCACCAGGCCGAAGAAGCTGTTCGGAAGGGCGTCGCCAGGCCACAGCCGGACTATAAAGCCCTTCATGGCCTGATCGGTCGCCTTATGTAGCTCGACCATCTGCTTCAGTTGGTCGCTCATTGGCACCGGGTGTTCAGCCTCAGCATACCGAGACCAGAACAGCTTCTCCATTGAGCTTCCATCCTCGGCCTGGTAAAATTGTGCGGCATCGGACACGCTGCGGGGCAAATCTGTGAATGCTCCTGGAGAGCTCCGGATTCGGGTAAGTAATCGGTAATTTACTTTTACATGCTTGCTTTGCATATAGAAAGCCTTACCCGCCGCTATCTTCTTCATTGCATCGATCTCCTGGAGGGCCTTTTGGGCTTCGGCCTTGGCACTTTTTGCGCTCTCGAGGGCCGCGGCAAGCTCAGACTCCCGCGTCTTTGAGTCAAGCTCCAACGCCTCGTGCTTTGCCACGAGAGCCTGGAGCTCTTGCTGCACCTCGCCCACCCGAGCCTCGTGCTTCTCTCGCTCGGTGCGCTCCTTGGCTGCTTTATCTTCGGCCTTGGTTAGCGCTTGCTTCAGGGTCGCCACCTCCGTCGTGGCCCCTGGCAAATATACGGTGATCTTGTCATTTTGCAATCGCGTCTTCTTTTATATACATACATATCTATAGACAGGGTATTACTTACCCTTGTTCTCCTCGAGCTGCCTCTTGGCAAGGCCGAGCTCTTTCCTGGACCCCTCGAGATCCTACTTCAGTACGGCGACCTCCGCAGTCAGTGTGGCGGACGCCAGCAGCGAAGCCTGCATATGCATATTGACATACTTATATTAGACTCCTGCGATATTATTTGATCCTCTGTTCGGCTTTTCTTTGTGAACACTGAACAAAGCATCAGGGGCTACTGTCTATGCGGTAATATTTCTACTACATTTTAAAACACTTACTTCAAAGCCTATTAGAAGGCTGGCACAGGCTTCAGTCAACCCACTCTTGGCGGACTGAACCTTCTGGACCACTGCACTCATAATAGTATGGTGCTCCTCGTCGATGGAAGCGCTGCGAAGCGCTTCCAGCAGATTGTCCGGTGCCTCTGGATGGACAGAGGTCACCGGCACAGGCGTCTTGCCCCTCTTAGAAGGAGGCCGCCTGCCCGAGCCCGGAACCACTGGAGGTTCCGGCGCAGTGTTCGGCTGAGGGCCGAACTCGAAGCTCGCAGGGGCCCCGTCCCCTCGGCTCCCGGAGTCCGGAAGGTCGCCTTGAGGCGCCTCTGGGACGGTCTCCCCTCGATTCGGTGCCTCTTAAGACAGCACCTCGGCGTCGTCGGTAGGATGAGGGGAGGTGGCGGTCGGGACTGGATTGCTATCCATGTCCGACGAGCCCAGGGAGCCGTCCGATGATACATCGATACTGGCTTGTGGCGGCCTACATAATTATGTTCAGCGTCAGGGAAAGCAGTGCGACAAAGGAATGCTATGAGTTACTCTGGTATCCGAATACTTACGATCTCCACAGGGGCTTGGCCCTGGGCAACCACTCGTCTTCGCCTTCGTCAGCGGCGGTGGAACTGTCCGGAAGGAGAGTCCTTCCCTTCTTGGACCCTTCGGCCCCCCAGTTGGGGCGGCCTTCCTTTTCTTAACTCCCCCAGCCGGAGGGGGAGCATCTTCTTCTTCTTCCTTGTCTTCGGGGGAGGAGTGTGCCGCAGAGTCATCGGGTGGTGAGTCCGACGACGCCTGGCGTCGAGAACTCTTTCGGGTTCCATTGGCCTTCTTGGTATTCTCCGGCACCGTATAAGGAGCCGAAGTCAGCATCTTCGCCAGAAGAGCGTCTGCTGGGCCTTCGGGCAAAGGAGTCGGACAGTCGATCTGTCCGGCCGTCTCCTGCCAGTCCTGTCAAAGGTACGGGAGTTTAGATCCTGCATGGAGTCAATCTATAAAAAATAAGTATCCTGTGAAAGGTAAGGCAGCTTACCACACTGGCTTGGCGCTTCGTGCTGAATCCGCGATCCTCAGTAATGGGAGGGGGGACCTCGGCGCTTTTGAACAGCACCCTCCAGGCCTCTTCGTGAGTTGTGTCGAAGAGCCTGTTCAGAGTTCGATGCTGCGCCGGGTCGAACTCCCACAAGTTGAACTCCCATTGTTGGCACAGGAGGATCCGGCGGTGGAGCATGACCTGGACCACGTTGACAAGTTTGAGCTTCTTGTTCACCATGTTTTGAATACATGTTTGGAGTCCGGTCAGCTCTCCCGAACTACCGCAGGATAGGCCCTTATCTTTCCAGGAGGTGAGCCGCGTGGGGATGCCAGATCGGAACTCGGGGGCCGCTACCCATGCAGGGTCGCGCGGCTCGGTGATTTAGAACCACCCTGATTGCCACCCCTTTATGGTTTCCACAAAGGAGCCCTCGAGCCATGTTACGTTGGGCATCTTGCCCACCATGGCGCCTCCGCACTCCACCTGGCGGCCTCCCAAAACCTTTGGCTTGATATTAAAGGTCTTTAACCATAAGCCGAAGTGGGGCTTGATGCGGAGGAAGGCCTCGCACACAACGATAAACGCCGAGATGTTGAGGATGAACTTCGGGGCAAGATCGTGGAAATCCAGGCCGTAATAGAACATGAGCCCCTGGACGAATGGGTGGAGAGGGAATCCCAGACCGCGGAGGAAATGGGTGAGGAACACTACCCTCTTATGGGGCCTGGGGGTGGGGATGAGCTGCCCCTCATCTGGGAGCTGGTGCGCAATGTCGTCGGGCAGGTATCCGGCTCTCCTCAGCTTCTTGATGTCTCCATCTGTCAGGGATATACCCCGCGGTGTAAACCAGCCGGAAGTTAACCCGGCCGGACTTGGCGGTTTATCTGAAGACCCTGCTGACACTTGGCGAGTTACTGGCGACCCGCCCTGACCTGGCGGTTTACAAACAACCCACCTGGTCATTATAACTCACTGGTGATCCAGCATGCGGGACAGACGGATGACAAGGCCCAAGGCCCAGAAGGCCGGTTCACATTTAATGGTGGGCCGGTTTAAGAAGAAAGGCATGAGGAACGTTTATCTTACAAGGAGTTAAGACCCGGAATTGTATTCGGTTTGTATTAGAGATAGACTAGTCCTAATCCTAATAGGACTCTACATGTAACCCGCCCCTCCAACATATATAAGGAGGGGAGGGGCTCCTCAAAGGGGGACAAGATTCACAAGTTCCACAAGTTGGACAAATTAGGTTTAGACAATAGCTCTCAAGATAGAGCACTCTTGTAACCGTGATCATCATCATCAATATCAATGAAGCAGGATGTAGGCTTTTACCTCCACCGTGAGGGGCCGAACCTGGGTAAAACATCGCGTCTCTCATCCCGCTCAACCCCTCTCAAGCTACCACATAGATGCGTTGGCCTCGCGACTAAGTCATGACACTAAGGACATCTGCCGTGACAATTCCACGATAGTTGGCGCCCACCGTGGGGCTCGCGCACGGTGGTGTTGAGTTCTTGAAGGGATCTCTCCTAAGGATCGAGGAGCTTGCGATTCCGTCAGATAAGGAAAAGCTGGCAAGTAAATTGTTTTTTGATCAGGAACATGATCAAATTTGAAGCCAGCGCACACGACCAGATGATCTATTGAGACCGGATTAATCTCCGCTGCCGCTGCAAGTCCTAGGGATCGGGAAGGTTGCAATTTTCCGGATGAGAAAGGAGTCGGTTCAATAAATCACGTCATCCACGAGCAGTACAAACCAGATCAAGAAAAGTCAGGGTTGCATGTTCAACATCTGCCATGTGCGTCGTGATAATCCGCCGAGTCCGGTTTACAGAAAAAAGGAGATGCGCCGTGAGTCACCCGAGACTGCAGCTTAATCCGTCGAGTTCCACTGTTGCTCCACGTTCACAAGTCCCAGGCCGTGGGGATCCAATCGTCCACCCTCTTTTTCCCTGATGTGAAGAATAGTCAAAGCGGAAAAATGAACTAGTGCTTACACTAGCACGTGACTAGGACTAGTACTACTCCTACTAGAGTACTCATAGACCGGATCAATACCTCCGTCCGAGTCAGAAGATTCAAGGAGCGGCTGTCGTATCATCGTCAGGGGAATTTTGAAAGAAAAGAAAAAACAGCCATGAGTCCGTGACCCAGGAGCGAGTCATCCACGGGCTTAGACTCTTTCGTTGAACTGGACCCCGAGCCTCGTGCAGTCGCCTCCGTTGTTGCCGTGGTCTTCGCGGTCGCTGGCCCTGGAGCAGGCCGCCTCCACCGCTACTGTTCTCACATCGAGTCACCGCCTCGCTCTGTCCACATAGGCAGTGACCCGCGCCGCCGCGCCTTGGATTCGCCTCTGCTGTTGCTAGTTCGTGCCTTCAACTCGTCGGCTGCTGGCCTCGCCCACTGCTGCTCTGTTACTGGCCGTTCTTCGCTGTTTCACCGCGGCTAGACTTCTATTCCACCAACCCGCCGCCGCAGTTACGGCCTCCGCAGTGCCCTTGCTATTGTTGCCGGTTGGGCCGCCCTCGTTGATCCGCTCGGTCGCCTCAGATCGCTTTAAGCAGTCTTCCACTTGTGGTGACTCTGGTGTTTTGAACCGCCGTATCTCAAACCGTCTTCACCTTCGCTGTTGTGGACTGCAACTCCACGTCAAAACCACCGTCGCCGCCTTGCCAAGTCGCCGGCGCCCCTCTCACAGACCGGCCGGGGATCAGAGGCCCCGAGCTGCCTAAGCCCTCGCCGAGCCGCCTGTTTAAAAACGGCTGTCAACATATGGCCGCGTCAAGTCGTCATCGCTCTTTGCCGAGTCGCCGCCTCATCTTTAGTCTGCACGGCGACGGTCTTGACCCGGCCCTGCTTCACGGTGCTTCCAAGTCACCCCCGCCCGGGTCGTGTTGCCCCTGCCTCACCGGTTCAGGAGGAAAATGTCCGGTTTGACCATCAGATTATATCTAAAAAAAACCATTGCTCGCTTCAAATATGGAGGAGGAGCTATTATGAGGGTATTGCTCCTCATGCATTGCATTTGCGTTCAACGGACAAAAATACCAGGTGATATCCATCCAAGTTTATTTTATTAAACATATTGTTTTCATCAAAGAACAATTACTTTGGTCTGTATATTTTTATGTACAGCAAAGGTGGTGCCATCACCATCACGCTCGCGTCTGCGCCCGCTTATTGATGGAACAGGTGTGCACAAGTCGCCGCCCGTACAACTTAATCTACATCAACCCGCCAGAGCTGCGTTGAGCCGCCCTTGCCGCTTTGAGCCGCTAGGGTTATATTAAGTCGCCGGTCAGCCTAAGCCGTCGGAACTATATTGAGTCGTTGGTCGGCCTGAGCCACCTCTATCACGATAAACGGATCATCCGTCGTCCAAACAAATCAGGTGAAATCCATCCGGTATATTTTTATATTATATATTGCTTTCTTTTAAAAAAAGAGGAGCCATTACTTTGTCTTGCAAGTTCTTCAATGTAGGACAAATTAAATCACAAAGCTTTGAAGCTCTCAATATCCGGTTTAACATCCGGTTCAAGAAGAATTTATCTCTTGCAAAAAGTTAAAAATTGCCAAAGAGGACCTGCTGCCATGATGCGCGGTTCAAACATGGGTATTCCGCCTTACTGGCCTGACATATTATTGATCACATGGGGGCTTCTGCTTCATAAAGTAGGGTCTCTGGTCTTTTACATCATGTGTGGTTACACGGAGTTGTTCTAAAGCGGCCTCCGGTTTACCCCTTGAGTTTGCTTTTTAAAAGCATTGTATTATATCACTTGGAGGATTGGTCGTGTCTGAACCAATACCATACCTCTTGATAAGCGAGAGCCACCAGATCACTTGGGGACTTGGTCACGTCTGAACCACTCATGCCTTTTGATCGGCCTAAGGCCACAGAATCACTTGGGGGCTTGGTTGAACCAGAACCATGACCATGCCACGTGATCGGCATAAATGCCACGGTTTCATTTGGGAACCTGGCTGACTAGAACCATAGTTACACCTAACGGGAGCTTGGTTGTGTTCGGCCATGGTAACACCATCTGATCAGCTCAAATAAACCTTTTTTGCAACGTTTTGTCATTGCACTTGATTTACACTTTTCTTTGAAGGGGTTTTTTTGTTTTTTATTGCGTTTTTTAAACCGACAAAGTTTTTTAACCAATCAATTTACGGAACACAGTTCACGTCAATCCGAAGACTATTTGCCGGTTTGATCCTTGTTGTTAACATCCTCTTATGGAGTAACACGGTGTTTATCACAACCCGGCACGGTTTTATTATAAACCGGCACAATATGGAAGGAGTTATCAGTACTCAAGATTTGGGTTATCACCCTTACTACAAAAAGTTGGTAAAACCAACGATGTGATTCAATGTCACAAGTATGATATATTTCATATTTGATTATTCTTAAGTGCAGCCTTGGTTATAAACCCGGGTTATATGTTGGGTATTATGACCAGTCCGGCGGTAAACCGCCAGGACACTTTAAACTTGTTGTATGCAGAAACAGGTTTGTTAAACCGGCCTGGCTTTGGACAACAAGTTGCCAGTATATATTTGGATTGCGCCATTGGAATCATGCGCTTATAAATCATTGGGTTATATTATTCAAATAGCCAAACTTGGCTGAAATTTCATTATGATGTTGAATGAATAAGGTTTTCATACCGGATTATATTATCTTGAATAGCCAACATGGCTGGATTTTTATTATTAAGGTTTTCAAAGTCGCTATAGCGCAATGTCTACTCTTTTATCAAAGGATATGATTTATTCTACAATGGAAGGAATAGTCCCGAGTCGCTGCAGGCTTACAACCCGGCACTTGGGGGCTACATTATTCAAATTGAGATTACATGCAAGTCTCATGTCGCTGCAAGCATGCACCATGACAATTGGGGGCTAATGCAAAGTCATTTTTACTAGTCTTATTGAAGACCCGACTCATCATATTATAATGAGCCGGCCCTTGGGGGCTACCAATTGCTCCTGTCAACAATTCAAGGTACACAAGTTTTCGTCCATAATATTGAAGAATCCATTGCTCAGTTGGTAAAGCACAAAGCTCTTAACCTTGTGCACGTGGGTTCAAGCCCTATGATGGAAGCTACATTATAATATGTTATTTTCATTAAAGTATATATATCAAGTCCCGGTTCGGTATTATCTTACTAAGCCGGCCCTTGGGGGCTACACGTTGCTGTTCAAAGTTTACAAGATTATACTTACAAAGTCCCTGCTCATTATTGCATAATGACCCGGCCCTTGGGGGCTACACTGATTGGAGTTTTTATAAGCAATTGCAAGTTCCAGGATGCTGCAAGCATGACAACCCGGCACTTGGGGGCTACATATATGGAGTATTCAGTTTATATGATTGAGATGAACAAACCGGATTTCTTCAAGGTTGAAACACTTATTGGAGCAAGTCTTAAGTTATCATTATGTTCTCCTCTTAAGACTTGGGGGCTACAGGTATTATGCATATACAGGAGGAACATCTTCATTTTATTAGTTTTGAGAAAATCAGGAAGATCAATTACATGACCCGGTGTCGACAAAAATTATGACCCGGCGCCATCAATATTTATAAACCGGCCATTTTGGTAATATTAAACCGGCAAGTTTTACATCTTCAAACCGGCTGAATATCAGATAAGTATTTTCAGACCCATATTTCTTAAAATCGGCGCTTTGGGAGCTGAGTCAAAGGAGTTATTCTTCACAATATTTCTCGGTGACAAACCAATGTTGGCAAATTGATTATGAAGCTGATCTGTTGACCCGGATTTCCCAAAAGGAGGAAATAACAATGACTTAAGGATGATCAGGTACCGGTTTACAAAAATTCTTAACCCGGAGCATAACCTGTCAAATTAGTTCTTGTGTTTATTTTGCAGTATAAGTTTACCATGAATAAATCCAAGCTAAACTTGGGGACTAATGTTGGGGATATACCCCGCGGTGTAAACCGGCCAGAAGTTAACCCGGCCGGACTTGGCGGTTTATCTGAAGACCCTGCTGACACTTGGCGAGTTACTAGCGACCCGCCCTGACCTGGCGGTTTACAAACAACCCACCTGGTCATTATAACTCACTGGTGATCCAGCATGCGGGACAGACGGATGACAAGGCCCAAGGCCCAGAAGGCCGGTTCATGTTTAATGGTGGGCCGGTTTAAGAAGAAAGGCATGAGGAACGTTTATCTTACAAGGAGTTAAGACCCGGACTTGTATCCGGTTTGTATTAGAGATAGACTAGTCCTAATCCTAATAGGACTCTACATGTAACCCGCCCCTCCAACATATATAAGGAGGGGCAGGGCTCCTCAAAGGGGGACAAGATTCACAAGTTCCACAAGTTGGACAAATTAGGTTCAGACAATAGCTCTCAAGATAGAGCACTCTTGTAACCGTGATCATCATCATCAATATCAATGAAGCAGGATGTAGGCTTTTACCTCCACCGTGAGGGGCCGAACCTGGGTAAAACATCGCATCTCTCATCCCGCTCAACCCCTCTCAAGCTACCACATAGATGCGTTGGCCTCGCGACTAAGTCATGACACTAAGGACATCTGCCGTGGCAATTCCACGACACCATCCGTGACGGAGGAGACCATCCACCTGCCTCCCGCTCCGGACATGGTTGGAGAAGGTTGAGGTGGGAAGTCCGGACTTGGGCGCTAGAGCTCGAGTGTGCAAAAACGGATGAGCAAAGGAGGAAGAAGGCGTGGATAGAAAGGTGAATCCTTATCCCTTTATATGGGCAGATGAAACTAAGCGTCCCCACTTGCCTGGTAAAACTCGCTTATCCCCCAAGCGCCGTAATCGATGGGGCAGGTGGGTTACCCACGCCCGTATTGATGAGAATCCCGTAATAAGGGGGCACGATCTCTGCTTTGACAAAGATGTGTCGAAAAACTGCCTCGCATTATGTGAGGGGCTAGTTAAAGGAAACGGTTCGAATAATCACCGGGCCATGACATAACGTCATACAGTCAAGACAAGTCAGCAAATTAGATTTGCGAAAATATTATTCTCTCTATGGTGGTATGTGGAACTTATTTTGCAGGGTCGGACACTATCCTCGTATTCAAATTCTTCTGTGATGTATTCGGAGAAGGAACCTGCCTTGCAATGTCGAAGACAATACTGCGCGCCGGACTCATCGTCATTGAAGCCTGGTTCAGGGGCTACTGAGGGAGTCCGGGATTAGGGGGTCTCCGGACAGCCGGACTATGAAGATACAAGATTGAAGACTTCGTCTCGTGTCCGGACAGGACTCTACTTGGCGTGGAAGGCAAGCTAGGCAATACGGATATGGATATCTCCTCCTTTGTAACTGACCATGTGTAACCCTAACCCTCTCTGGTGTCTATATAAACCGGAGGGTTTTAGTCCGTAGGACACAACAACCACAGCATACAATCATACCATAGGCTAGCTTCGAGGGTTTAGCCTCTCTGATCTCGTGGTAGATCTACTCTTCTACTACCCATATCATCAATATTAATCAAGCAGGACGTAGGGTTTTACCTCCATCAAGAGGGCCCGAACCTGGGTAAAACATTGTGTCCCCTGCCTCCTGTTACCATCCGTCCTAGACGCACAGTTCGGGACCCCCTACCCGAGATCCGCCGGTTTTGACACCGACAGGGAGTATAAACTTTATCATTCTGTTTGGGAACCGCCTATAATGTGTGTAGCATGGAAGATATCGCCATCTCTTGGTTGTTATGTTGACAATGAAAGTATACCTCTCAAAATATTATTCACCTCTGTTTCAAAACCGAGCTCTGGCACCTCTACAAATCCCTGCTTCCCTTTGCGAAGGGCCAATCTATTTACTTTTATGCTGAGTCATCATCTTCTTATTAAAAAGCGCCAGTTGGAGAGCACCACTATCATTTACATTCATTACTCTTAGTTTACATTGAGTATGACTTGACTGGATCTCTTTTACCATGAATTACAATGTCTAGTCAGTCCTTGGTCTTTAAAGGTGCTCTGCATTTATGTTTTGCAGTCTCAGAAAGGTCTAGCGAGATTTCGGCGGTCAGATACCTGGCCTCCCTTAGCTTCTTGATGCCCTCCTCTGTGACAGAGGAAGCCATCCACTAGCCCTGAAGGTTGGATCCGGACATAATTGAAGGTCCGAAGCGCTTCGCCTAAGCCTTGGGTGTTGGAACTCGGGGTGGGGGAAGGGAGGGATTGAGCGCGAGAAGAAAAGGACAGGCTTTGGCCCCTTTATAAAGAGGGCGGATATCAAGTGTCCTCCGCGTGGCCGTTTGGAACTTGCCTAAAATCGAGGAGTCGTACTAACGAGCACGATTGGGTTACCCACACCCATATTGATGAGAATCCCATGATAAGGGGACACGATCTCTACTTCGACAAGACGTGCCAATAGAAATGCCTCGCAACACGTGCAGTGGCGGGCAGGGAAAGACGGTTCGAGTACTGACCGGGGCCATGGCGTGATGTCACGTTATGAAAAATTGTCAGTAGATTAGATTGGTGGAAATATTGTACTCTCTACGGTGGTATGTGGAATTTGTTTTGCAGAGTCGGGCACTATCCTTGTGTTCAAAATCTTCTATGAAGTATACGGAGGATGAACCTGCCTTGTAATGTCGAAGACAATCTGCATGCCGGACTCATCGTCATTGAAGCCTGTTTCAGGGGCTACTGAGGGAGTCTTGGATTAGGGGGTCCTCGAACAGCCGGACTATATCCTTTGGCTGGATTGTTGGACTATGAAGATACAAGATTGAAGACTTCGTCCCGTGTCCGGGTGGGACTCTCCTTTGTGTGGAAGGAAAGCTTGCCAATTCGGATATGTATATCTCCTCCCTTGTAACCGACTATGTGTAACCCTAGTCCCTCCGGTGTCTATATAACCTGGAGGGTTTTAGTCCGTAGGACAATAACAATCATACCATATGCTAGCTTCTAGGGTTTAGCCTCTCCGATCTCGTGGTAGATCAACTCTTGTAATACTCATATCATCAAGATCAATCAAGCGGGAAGTAGGGTATTACCTCCATCGCGAGGGCCCAAACCTGGGTAAACATTGTGTCCCCCACCTCCTGTTACCATCCGCCTTAGACGCACAGTTCGGGACCCCCTATCCGAGATCCGCTGGTTTTGACACCGACAGCCACCGCCTCCCCCCGACCCGACAACCCCCAATCGAGCCCCTCGACCTTTCCCCTCTTCCCCGGGCTCGATTTCATCTCCATCCAAGCGAGGTTCTGCTCCGTCCGTGCCATGGCTGCCATGGCCGAGCTCGGCGAGCTCCGGCTGTGAGAGAAAGAGAAACGGGAGAGGGAGAAGCCCAGGCGCCCACCACCACCAGCTGCATCGACCTCAGGTTGGATCCGCACTTTGCAAGTTAGCAACAGGAGAGGAAGAATCTGCACTTTGCAAGTTAGCAACAACAGTAACAACTATCCGATGCTCAATTAGAGTACCAATTCAGTGTGCACCATTCCAATTAGAGTACCAATTGAGCAGCGGCAGCAGCGGCTAGACACATGCTCAAGTACAAGTGCATCGTTCCAATTTAGAAAATTCAGTTTTTCGGCGTTCTTTTTTCTGAAGAAACTGTATGAGGCCAAGGTCTACTTCAGTTTTCAGAAAATTCAGACTTTCGTGGTTCCATTTTTCTCTGTGAATTGCAGTTGGGTCAATTAAGAGTTAAATTTTGTTTCAGAAGATAAATCAGAGAGACAGTAGATACAGTTTGTGTCAAGTAGATGTCCTATTATATTTATGAAAATGCTAAAATCCGAACCACCCTGGTAACTTCTATGTAAATAGCATGATAATTTAAGCACCACAGAGTTGGTAACTTGCATACAAACACTGAGGGGTAATTTTAACCTAGGAAAAAGTTGTTGAAAAACACCCCTAATAACTTTTTTGCAAATTGCATGGTAATATACACATTGTAGACCTGATAACTTAGGTACAAACACCAAGATAACTTTGACCCAGAGAAAAAAGATGTAAAAACATACCACCAATAATTTTGTGTGTAAATAGCATGGTAATATAGGCTCTTGGACATGATAACTTAGGTACAAACAACACGATAACTTTGACCCATTGATAGAAGTTATTGAAAATATAACACCAATAACTTCTTTTGTAAATAGCATGATAATATACACTCATGGACTTGATAACTTAGGTATAAACACCACGATAACTTTGACCCGTGGAAAAAAGTTATTGAAAACATACTCCGGTAACATATGTGTAAATAGCATGGTGATGTAGGCTCCCGGACCTGATAACTTAGGTACAAAGACCACGATAACTCCGATAACTTTTTATGTAAATAGCATGATAATATAGGCTCCCGGTCTTGATAACTTAGGTACGAACACCACGATAACTTTGACCCATCGATAGAAGTTGTTGAAAATATAACACCGATAACTTCTTTTGTAAATAGCATGATAATATACACTCACGGACTTGATAACTTAAGTATAAACACCACAATAACTTTGACCCGTGGAAAAAAGTTGTTGAAAACATACTCCGGTAACATATGTGTAGATAACATGGTAATATAGGCTCCCGGATCTGATAACTTAGGTACAAACACCACGATAACTCTGATAGCTTTTTATTTAAATAACATGATAATATAGGTTCCCGGTCTTGATAACTTAGGTACAAACACCACGATAACTTTGACGTGAAAACATACCACTGGTAATTTCTCGTGTAAATAACATGAGTTGAAAATATGGAAAAATGTTGTTGAAAAATACCTCCCAATAACTCATGTGTAAACAATATGATAATACACGCACATGAGAGCTGATAACTCATATACGAATATCATGGTAATTTTTTGACCGAGGAAATGAAAATTGTTGAAAAACATACCCCGATAACTTTTGTGCAACATGGTAATATACACAACAAAACTGATAACTCACTGCAAACATCATAATCATTTTTGACCCTAGCCGGGATAGAAGTTTGTTGAAAACATACCCCGAATTTTTTTGTGTAAGTGACAGGGTAACTTATGTATGACAGACATGATAACTTACGTAGCCCAGATGTGGTAACTTTTGGTTTGAAAAAAAGTCATCAAAACATATCAACATGCGATCTAGTTTTGAAGATATCGTCGAGACGATTTTTTTTAAGACGGTTTTTCAATCGGGGCGACGCTTTGAGCTACAAAACATTTTAAAGTTTGAAAAAAAAAGAATCTAGGATGACATTAGCTTTTCGTCCCTTAGTGCATATATGCATGTAATTAGAGAGAGGAGTGCATGTGAGGATAAAATTAGTCATTCTAATGCATGTATATAATTAGACTGAAGTAAGGATTTTGTTCTTGCCTATTGCTAAAATCCAAACGTTTGATAGTTATAAAAGTCCTTACATGTATGGCAAAGATAATCTAGACATATGTTTCGTTCCTATTCTAGTATTATGTACGAATAAGCTTACTTTACCATTGTGAAGAAGGTGTTGTATAAAACTTCGGATGATGATGGTACTGCGCTTGATCTATCTTAGCCCTAAATTTCTTACTTATTCTTGTTAGGGAATGCTCCATCTCTTCCTCTGTAGGACACAAAACTTTCAATAAAGCAATAATTTATGATCTTGTATCTTTTGCTAAGTCCCAACCTAGAAAGCAAAAATATCTTTAGCCTATTACTAAGAGCAAAGGAGTTCTTTTAAGATGATAACCAAATATGCCCCGAGACCCAGAAAAATCAAGTGGGAGGGATTGGGAGGACTGAGCAGGAAGACAAACCGGAGGATCTTCTCATTGTCGTATCGCCAACGTCCACTCGAGCCTAATTGCAATATCTGCAATGAACAAAGGGATTTGGCCGAATGGGAATAGGTTTCTATAAAATGATAAGAGAAAGCTTATATGACAAGTGAGATCTCACCTTTACGGTTGATACAATAGGACGACTGAGCATAATATTTCACTGAATCCTCATCTCAGAACCTATTGGCGAAATATTGCAGTTCTCCATATCACGCCAAACCACCGCACTGGCTTCCTTTGTGGCCCATGGTCTCGCATTCTGCTCTCCTCTCCTCGTCTCTCCCTCTGTCTCCTCCTCCGACAACTACCACACCCGGCCGTGCCCTCCTGAGTCACTTGTAGTCATGCCTTGTTGTAACCATCGCTCGGATAGCATATGAAGGCTTACATACATGCAAACACAGATATATATATTAGTTAGATAAATGAATTATTGCAAAAGGATCATTAGAGTGGGGGGGATCTTACACCATATATCAACGGTTCGCTCCTTCTCCTCACGAGCAAGAGCCATCATTGGTAAATGCACCTTGTTTCTGTAATCACATCATTAAAGGATGAATTACTGCTAGATGGAGAGTGAGAAAAACAATCTTAACAAATAATAGGGGGGAGGGACATACCATGTAATGTCTTGCCATATATTAAACAGTGGCACCAGACAAAATAGTTGAGTCGTGCACAACTAATTATACCTGAAATTGTCCAAACCACAAGAGTTGCTTTAATATTCTGTACTGTTAAGTTGTAAAAGAAAATATGTTCAAAGAAAGTGAACCTTTGACCAATTTCCTATCGAATGCAGACTAACTCCCTTGGAATAAGAGCAGCAGCAAGATCCTCTTACGGGTCTGCAAACCCCACAAACAAGATAAGAGAGAGAATGCTCCATGAGACAGTGATCAATTTACAGTCAGAGATAACTACAAAATCTTTGGTGCCATATACATATATCAAGAATTTGAGTTAATATGGTTTTAATTTTAGTGTATTTGTACGCAAGCACTCAGGGGATCTTTTTCCAAATGATTCAAGTAACTCAACAATCTCAACAGCTGGGAGCATCTGCACGAGACAAAGAGTGCTCACAAAAACAACAACTAAATCATGAAAAAAATGAATAAGCATGCTAGACAAACAATTTGTAAGTACTAATCTCAAACAGCTGGAGCACCACAACTCAACCAGACACAAACAGACAATCACTGGATGAGATAGGCAGCTGACCTCAACAAATGCTTCAATGTGAAATTCATTGTATCCATCATATCCGGTCTTGAACTGATCGACATTCCCAAATTGAGAGAGAGTGAGATGGACCTGTCCATGGCGAGTTCAGGCACGCAGCTGATGACACCTCCTTCCTCTCGCTCATGGGCTCCCACGGCGGAGAAGGCATGGACGACCGCATCGACCTCATCATCCCGTTGTTTCCTCAGTACGAGAGCTAGTGGCGCCGTCGGCCTTCTCATTCTTGCCGCCATCTTGCCGACGGTGCCGTGGGAAGGAGCAGTGCTGCACCAAGAAAGGAGATGAGGAGGTGGAGGATCCACCACCGTCGTAGATCGACCAAAGAGATGGCCAGATGGGAGGAAAAGAACGGGCTCGAGAAGAAAAGGAAGGTGGAGAGGGCATGGGCGTGGGGCTCGATACCTCTGGGCAGTTGCCTTCCTTTCCTATTAAGTTTCCTCCAATCCTTTTGCATGCAGTAATATCTGGTGGAGGTGCTATCCAGCGACATTTTCTTTCCTTGACATAGTAAAATATGGTGAAGTGATGAGGTGGATGCCTCCAGCGATCGCCCTTACAGCGTACGTTAATGTGTTTAATTTCACGACCTGAACATAGGAGATCAAAATTAAATAACCTCCATACATCAAATTATTAGATTATTACCCTTTATTACTCAATAGATTGGTTTTTCTATGCCCTTGATCCACATCGAAAATCACAAAAGTGTTGGAAATATGAGCAAATTACTACGAGATTTAATCCGAATAAACAAAAGATAAATCATGACTATAGTAGCAGAGATTGAACTAATCATGCGAACTAGCATAGTAGATGAACATATCACATCTACGGCACATACTAGAAACATGAATTCTACCACGATCTCGAACAGGAAGGATAGAATCACATACGGTGCAGTGGGAGCAGCACCGCCAGCATTGACGTTTTCGCCCATGTCATTGAGGATGAGGTTGCCGTGGTCGGGGAAGAAGTCATCGTTCACAAAGTCGTCACTGCCAGCAGTCGCACGAGTGCGCTCCCCAAAAACCTGATCGCCCCTCTCCCGTACAGGATCACGAGAGGCGGGGTTCCGGAGGCCTGCTGTCCCTTCTCCCGGTGCACACCGAAAGGAGGGATGGAGAAGACTTGCTTGATAGCGCAATGATCTGAAACGGTGGTGAGAAACCATACGAAGCGGCCGCGGCTAGGGTAGACGTCTGCCTGACTATATAGTGTGGGCCGGGTAGGTCGTAACGGTTTAGTAATTAACGCGTCCATTAATTATTAATTAATGACTCATTAATTTTCCCCGAGCTGCAAAAATATAGACAACGTGCATAGCTCTGTCCTCGGCTCGTCTCAATCCCGCAACCCGCAGCGCGTCGGGACGAGGCGTGGCGAGGCGAGCGAGGAGGAGGAGCGCGTGTGTAGGTCTCCTCTTCTCATGCTCATACAAGTGGTAAAAGAGCTCACCTTATAAAGAGGTGCAACTCTCTCTCAACTTATGAGGTGGGACTAAACTTTAGCCTCACTCACTCCACTCACATGTGTGCATGAATGGGCCAAGAGAATTTCAGAATTTTAGTTGGGCTTTGGGCCAAAAGCCCACTAGCAAATTCCAACAATCCCCCACAAAGTCTCATTGGCACATCTCACCATTTGGTTCCAAAACATTGTTTATATACCGGTGATTAGTGGAGACTATGAAGTTGAACTTCCACTTAGAGATTTATGCTACACTAGATCACAACTTGAATAGTGGACTATGCCTTGAACTACAAGTTTTCTATGAGACTAGTTTCACACAAATTCTTGACCGATAGTGGGCTGTCGCAAGGCTTCCCCGCGGGTGGAGCGTATACATCGTACTCCAGGACCTTTTCATGAATTTATTATAGAACACCCAAATTCTCATAGACTGCAACGTTAACAGTCAAATTCATATAGGTGTGTTCTTCAGAAGATGTCTTGCAGGACAACATCTCTGCTTACCCGAATAAGCCACTTGGAACACATTAAGATAAGTATCAACCTACCATGCAGATCACGAGAGTATTGCATCTTCATGGTGTGGGATAGTTAATATAGGGATACTCTCCTCCTAGCTGGCCAACAGCTTGTCTCCCACTTCTAATTCATGGGATCTCCGATCACATAGAGTGGGTTACCACTATGGACAACTCATGCGGTGGGTCTCAGACCCATCTCCATCAATGCATTATATATCACATTACGTGATAGACCTTTTGTGAAGGGATCTGCCAAATTTTTCGACGTTTGGATATAATGCAACGTAATAACTCCAGAGTTCCTCAATTTTCTGATAGATTTTAGTCTCCTCTTCACATGCCTTGAGGACTTCATATTGTCCTTAGAACTGTTTATCTTGACGATCACAGTTTGATTATCACATTTCATTAGGATAGGGGGTATTTGTTAGGGAACGTAATAATTTCAAAAAAAAATCCTACGCACACGCAAGATCAAGGTGATGCATAACAACGAGAGAGGAGAGTGTTGTCTACGTACCCTCGTAGACCGTTCGCGGAAGTGTTATATCAACGCGGTTGATGCAGTCGTACGTCTTCACGTCCGACTGATCCAAGTACCGAAAGCACGGCAGCTCCGAGTTCTGCACACGTTCGGCTCGGTGACGTCCTCGCCTTCTCGATCCAGCAAGAGGGGCGAAGTAGTAGATGAGTTCCGGCAGCACGACGGCGTGGTGACGGTGTTGGTGAAGAACAATCTCCGCAGGGCTTTGCCTAAGCACTACGAAAACTATGACGGAGGATAAACTAGAGGGGACGGGGTTGCCGGCACACGGCTTGGTGTTTCTTGATGTGTCTTTGGTGCTAGCCCTACCCCTCTATTTATATGTTGAGCCCTGGGGTCGAAACTTGGAGTAAAAGCCTCCTCAAAGTCGGTTTCACCCGAAAGGCAAGAGTCCTTCTCGGACTCCAGGGCTAGATGCCAGGGTTCCTGGCGTCTACCCCCTAGACGCCATGGTTCCTGGCGTCTAGCCTCTAGTCTCAGCAAAACTTCTTTTTGCACTTTCCAAAAGCCTTGTGGGCTTTCCCCTTTGGCCCAGATAAAGTGTTCTCGTGCCCAAACATTTTGGGAAACATCCGGAACCCCTTCCGGTGAATTTCGGAACCCTTCCGGAGATCAAACACTACTATCCACATATCAATCTTTACTTCCGGACCATTCCGGAGTTCCTCGTCATATCTATGATCTCATCCAAAACTCCGAACAACATTCGGTCACCAACATACATAACTCATAGTACTATATCGTCAACGAATGTTAAGCGTGCGGACCCTACGGGTTCGAGAACTATGTAGACATGACAGAGACACCTCTCTTGTCAATAACCAATAGCGGGACCTGGATGCCCATATTGGCTCCTACATACTCTACGAAGATCTTTATCGGTCAGACCGCATAACAACATACGTTGTTCCCTTTGTCATTGGTATGTTACTTACCCGAGATTCGATCGTCGGTATCTCAATACCTAGTTCAATCTCGTTACCAGCAAGTCCCTTTACTCGTTTCGTAATACATCATCCCGCAACTAACTCATTAGTTGCAATGCTTGCAAGGCTTATAGTGATGTGCATTACCGAGTGGGCCCAGAGATACCTCTCCAACAATCGGAGTGACAAATCCTAATCTTGAAATACGCCAACCCAACAAGTACCTTCGGAGACACCTGTAGAGCACCTTTATGATCACCCAGTTACGTTGTGACGTTTGGTAGCACACAAAGTGTTCCTCCGGTAAACGGGAGTTGCATAATCTCATGGTCATAGGAACATGTATAAGTCATGAAGAAAGCAATAGCAACAAACTAAACGATCAAGTGCTAAGCTAACGGAATGGGTCAAGTCAATCACATCATTCTCCTAATTATGTGATCCCGTTAATCAAATGACAACTCATGTCTATGGTTAGGAAACATAACCATCTTTGATCAATGAGCTAGTCAAGTAGAGGCATACTAGTGACACTTTGTTTGTCTATGTATTCACACATGTATTATGTTTCTGGTTAATACAATTCTAGCATGAATAATAAACATTTATCATGATATAAGGAAATAAATAATAACTTTATTATTGCCTCTAGGGCATATTTCCTTCAGTATTGGTTTTTCAACCATAGGTAAGTCCATCAAGAGCTCACTAAGCCACTCTGCTTCAACAGTGGCAGTGTCTAATGTTGTGAGTTCTGCTTCCATAGTTGACCTCGTTAAGATGGTCTGCTTGCAAGACTTCCAAGAACCAGCGCCACCACCAAGTGTAAAAACATAACCACTTGTGGCCTTAATCTCATCAGCATCAGATATCCAGTTTGAGTCACTATAACCCTCCAGTACCCTTGGATACCATGTGTAGTGAATCCCATAGCTCGCGGTGCCTTTCAAATAGCGCATAACTCTCTCAAGCGCATGCCAATGATCATCTCCCGGTTTTGACACAAACCGGCTCAGCTTTCTCACAGCAAATGAGATGCCAGGCCTTGTGGCACTCGCCAAATACATAAGCGAGCCAATAATCTGAGAATACCTCAGTTGATCCCTAGCAATCCGTCGATTCTTTCGAGGCAACACACTAGCATCATATGGAGTTGGAGAAGGCGTGCAGTCGCTATACCCAAAACGACTCAAGACCTTTTCCATATAGTGAGACTGAAGCAGTGTGGTCCCACCATTCTCATCTCTCAATAGCTTGATGTTTAAGATAACATCAGCTACTCCTAGATCCTTCATCTCAAAACAGTGACATAAGAAATCCTTAACCTCCTTGATTAAATCAAGTTTGGTTCCAAATATCAATATGCCGTCAACATACAGACAAAGAATAACTCCTTCGCCCCCACCATGGCGATAGTACACACACTTGTCACCATCATTTACTACAAAGCTGGCAGCAGTTAATGTTCTTTCGAACTTCTCATGCCACTCCTTAGCATCTTGTTTAAGGCCATATAAATACTTTAATAACTTGCACACCTTTTCTTCCAGACCATGTACTACAAAACCATCTGGCGGATCCATTTAAAGTTCCTCCTTGAACTCTCCGTTGAGGAAATCCGTCTTAACGTCCATTTGATGAACGAGAAGACAATGTGAGGCAGCCAGTGATAGTAGCACCCGAATTGTGGTCAGTCTAGCCACGGGTGAGTAAGTATCAAAGAAATCTTCACCTTCTTTCTAGGTATAACCCTTAGCCACAAGCCGTGACTTGTACTTTTCAATCGTACCATCAGGTCTAAGCTTCTTCTTGAACACCCACTTACATCCTACAGGTTTACACCCATAAGGACGGTGAGTGATCTCCTAGGTTCCGTTAGATAAGATGGAATCCATCTCGCTACGAACGGCTTCCTTCCAGTAGTCAGCATCAGCAGACGCATAGGCTTCTGAAATAGTCATGGGTGTGTCATCCACAACGTACACAATGAAGTCATCACCAAAGGACTTTGCAGTCCTCTGTCTCTTACTCCTCATAGGAGTTCCATTGTCACCCTCAATAGGATTATCAACGTGCTCCATCGCAATGGTGGGTTCAAGAATTACAGAGAATTCCTCACTAGATGGAGTAGGTATCTCCTGGTTTGATGAACTCGACATATCCTTCATAGGAAATATGTCCTCAAAGAAAGTCGCATCATTCGACTCCATAATCGTACCAACATGCATGTCGGATACCTCAGATTTTATTATCAAAAATCTATAGCCAACGCTATGAAAAGCATAGCCCAGAAGAACACAATCCACGGTTTTTGGTCCAAGCTTGCGCTTCTTGGGAATTGGTATATTGACTTTCGCCAAACAACCCCAAGTACGTAGGTAAGAGAGTTTCAATCTTTTCCTTTCCCATTCCTCAAATGGAGTAATGATCTTATGCTTTGTGGTAACTCGGTTTAGGACACGACACGCAGTCATTAGCGCCTCCCCCCACCATTCCTTGGAAAGACCCGATGTGTCTAAAATGGTGTTAACCATATCAGTTAGAGTTCGGTTCTTTCTTTCGGTTACCCCATTTGACTGAGGTGAGTAGGGAGGCGTCCTCTCATGGATTATACCATGTTCCGCACAAAACATATCAAATTCATTGGAAAAATACTCTCCACCACGATCGGACCTAAGTCGTTTAATTTTCCGATCAAGTTGGTTCTCTGCCTCAGCTTTATAGTTTTTGAAGAAAGTAAAAGCCTCATCTTTTGATTTCAGAAGATACACATAACAATATCTAGTGGAGTCATCAATCAACGTCATGAAGTATCTCTTTCCACCTTTTGTCAACACGCCATTCATCTCACAAAGATCAGAATGTATAAGCTCTAGTGGCGCCAATTCTCTTGCCTCTGCAGTCTTATGGGACTTGCGAGGTTTCTTGGCTTGTACACATACTTGGCACTTAGAGCCTTTGACGGTAGAGATTTTCAGAATTAAATTCATATTGGCTAGCCGCTTCATGCACCCAAAGTTAATGTGACAAAGTCGTGAATGCCAAATATCAGACTCATTATTGTGGTGAACATTATTAATAACTTTAGTGCAAATATCTGACAAAGATAGGCGGAACAAGCCTCTGCTCTCATAGCCTTTTCCAACAAATTGTTCATACTTAGAAATTACAACTTTATTGGATTTGAAAACCAACTTAAAACCATCTCGACATAAACGGGAACCGCTAACGAGATTTTTATTGATGGACGGCACATGATGAACGTTCTTCAGAGGCACTGTCTTCCCCGAAGTAAACTTCAGATCGACCGTACCAACACCTCGAACGATGGCATGTCACCCGTTCCCCATCAGCATGGGAGAAGTCCCTGTGGCCTGGTAAGAAGAAAACATGGAGGCGTCAGCACAAACATGTACATTGGCACCGGTGTCAATTAACCAATCAGGGGATTGAAATACTGAAAGGGTGGTAGGAAAAATACTGTACCCTGATTCGTTCATATCAGTATCACCGATGACAACATTAGCGGACTTGCCGCTCTTCTCATGTTCGCGCTCCTCAAAGCGGTTAGGACACTTCGGAGCCCAGTGATTAGGATCACCGCAGACATGGCAAAGTCCCTTCTCCGTTTTATGAGAATTCTTCTTGAAGTTGGTAGAATGTGATGGCTTGTTCTTTGTATCAAACTTGCCTTTTCCCTGAGTTTTGTTCTTGTTGTTTTTGAACTTGTTGGGCTGGAAGTTCTTCTTCTGTACCATGTGGGCACTAGAAGCTCCCTCAGCAACTCGAGCACGTGTGTCCTTTGATCTCACCTTCTCTTCAACATCAAGAGTACCAATGAGATCCGCAATGGAAAACTCATGTCTCTTGTGTTTCAGGGAAGTAGCAAAATTGTTCCACGAAGGTGGAAGCTTGGCAATGATGGCTCCGACAACAAATTTGTCCGGCAACACACACTTGAAGTACTCAAGTTCTTTTGCGAGCGACTGTATCTCACGAGCCTTCTGTACAACAGAGTGCTCATCAGTCATCTTGTAGTCATAGAATTGCTCCATGACGTACAACTCGTTGCCGGCATCCGAGGCACCAAACTTGGCCTTGAGCGCAGCCCACATGTCCTTGCCGTTTTCAAACGACATATATGAATCCACAATGGAATCATCCAGAACACTCAAAAGAGCGCCTTTAAAGAGAGTATCGATCTTCTCAAAAGCTTCCAGTTGTGCTGGATTAAGATCGCCCTCAGGCTTGCCCTTGGTGGCGTCATAGTAGCCCATGGTCTAAAATGAGTAGACTGCTCTCATACGCCACCTCTTATATTGCGCCCCCATAAAGGCAGGTGGCTTCAGATGCGCAGCAAAACCACTCGGAGTAAATTTCCTATAATCAGGTTTTTGAATTGTTGGACATATGAGCAAATTACTACGAGATTTAATCCGAATAAACAAAAGATAAATCATGACTGCAGTAGCACAGATTGAACTAATCATGCGAACTAGTATAGTAGATGAACAGATCACATCTAAGGCACATACTAAGAACATGAATTCTACCACGATCTCGGACAGGAAGGATATAATCACATACGATGCAGTAGGAGCAGCACCGCCGGCGTTGACGTTGTCGCCCATGTCGTCGAGGATGAGGTTGCCGAGGTGGGTGAAGAAGTTGTCGTTCGCGAAGTCGTCGCTGCCAGCAGTCGCGCGAGTGCGCTCCCCAAAAACCTGATCGCCCCTCTCCCATACAGGATCACGAGAGGCGGGGTTCCGGAGGCTCGGCTCAACCCCGCAACTCGCGGCGCGGCGCGTCGTGACGAGGCGTGGCGTGGCGCGGCGAGCGAGGAGGAGGAGCGCGTGTGTAGGTCTCCTCTTCTCATGCTCATACAAGTGGTAGAAGAGCTCACCTTATAAAGAGGTGCAACTCTCTCTCAACTTATGAGGTGGGACTAAAGTTTAGCCTCACTCACTCCACACACATGTGTGTGTGAATGCGCCAAGAGAATTTCGGAATTTTAGTTGGGCTTTGGGCCAAAAGCCCACTAGCCACTACTAGGAAAAGGGCTATAGATGATATGGACATTAATGACGCACCATGTATGTGGTGCGCCACTGCTATATAGCAGTGGCACACCAGATACAGATGCGCCATTATTGACATATTACTAATGGCGCACCTAGTGTGTGGTGCGCCATTAGTAGTTTTGAAAAAAAATAAAAAAATTTGTTAGTAATGGTGCACCATGGGATAGTGCGCCATTACTAGTTAACATAGTAATGGCGCACCATGGGATAGTGCGCCATTACTAGTTAACATAGTAATGGCGCACCACACCCATCATGCGCTATTAGTAGTTTTAAAAAAAATTGTTAGTAACGGCGCACTGTCCCATTACTAACAAATTTTTTTATTTTTTTTTCAAAACTACTAATGGCGCACCACATATCAGGTGCGCCATTAGTAACCCTGGTGCTAAATGCACCCCCTTGTGGACCGCCTTTTCAGTTTAAAAAAATAAAAGAAAATGTTGGAAATGTCAAAAAATAAAAAAAAATAAGTTTCCCATGTGATATGTGGTCTAGTTGTTGGGAAAATTTACAAATATGAATTTCGACTTTATTTGCAAAATCTCTCTGAAAATTAGTAAAATGGGCATAACTTTTGCATATGAACTCGGATTAAAAAGTTTTTTATATGAAAAATCATCTACTCAAAAAGTTACATAGGAATTAAATTGGGGCAACTTTGTTCAACATCTTCAAAATCCCCAAAAACCTAACAGAACGAAAGATACGGGGCTTTTAAGAGATAGAGGGGGGGAATGAAAAAATCAAACTTACTGGTGGCGCACCATTTGCTAGGTGCACCACTAATAACAGAAAAAAAATTGGTTTAAAAAAATGGATTTTTTTTCATAATATGATATGTAATATGACCGGTAAGTTTGAAATATTTTTTTCAAAATTTCATCACACTCATGAACATAAACAAAGTCCTAGACATCAACAAGGTTTAA